>NC_134908.1:22759681-22777181 GCF_041734735.1 Babylonia areolata
AAGAAGAAGTAGAAGAAGTAGCAGCAGCAGTAGTAGTAGTTGTTGTAGTTGTATTTGCATTTTGCCTTTGTATTTGAATTTCTTTTTATCACAACATATTTCTCTGTGTGAAATTCGGGCTGCTCTCCCCATGCTCTCCACCACAGCGCCACCTTTTGGGGGGGTATTTTTTCCTGCGTGCAGTCGTATTTGTTTTTCCTATCGAAGTAGCTTTTTCTGCAGAATTTTGCCAGGAACAAGCCTTTTGTTGCCGAAGGTTCTTTTACGTGCGCTAAGTGCATGCTGCACACGGAACCTCGGTTTATCGTCTCATCCGAATGACTACCGTCCAGACCACCACTCAAGGTCTTGTGGAGGGGGAGAAAATATCGGCGGCTGAGCCGTTATTGGAACCAGCGCGCTCAGATTCTCTCGCTTCCTATGTGGAGGCGTTACCTCTGGGCCATCTCTCCACAGTACTAGTAGTAGTAGTAGTAATAGTAGTAGTATATCAATCATAGTCAGTATAAAGGTAACACCAAAGTAAATAATAAATCATAAATCAACAGATGAATAGGATAATAAATAGATAAATAGGTAAATCAAATTATACTTGTAATAACAATAACAATATTGTCATTATCATTTATTATTATTGTTGTTGTTGTCGTTGTTGGAAATACAGATGATGAGGATGATGATGATGACGGTGATGACGATGATGATAAAGATTGAATAATTGAACGAATAGATCAACAGATAAATAAATAAATGAAGAAATAAATAAATAAGTCAGTCAATCAATTGAAAAAAACACACCAAAAAACAAATACAAATACAACACATTCTCCTCTCGAGAAACTAAGAACTGAAATAATTTTTTTTAATTAAAAAAAAACAAAAAAAACACTGAAAACATGCGCGTGGGTGTCGTCTGTGAGCGATTTTTGCTGGAGACATTGAGAACTTAATAAAAAATAAATAAATAAATAAACTGAAATCTGAACTGTAGGTGTGGGTGTCGGAGGCGAGCGAGAGCACCCTTCGGGGCTCAGTGGCCGAGACGCGGGTGGCGCAGGGGTTCCAGTACCTGGGAAAGTGCGTGGTGGGGTACCCCAATGCCCTCGTCATAGGCCACAAGTTCGAGAACTACCTCAGCAAGGCCAAGAAACGTCAGTTTGCGTCTGGAAATGGTGGTTTTCTTATTTTGATTTTTGTTTTGTTTTGTTGTTGTTGTTGTTGTTTTGGGGGGAGGTGGGGGGGGTGGATGGAGGGTTCAGGGGGGTATCCCAATGCCCTCTTCATTGGCCACAAGTTCCAGAACTACCTGAGGAAGGCCAAGAATCGTCAGCTGTCTGGAGATAGGTGTTTTTGTTTTTGCTTTTTTGTTTTGTTTTGTTTGATTGCTGTTGTTGTTGTTCTTGTTGTTTTTACTTATTCATTGTGTGCGTGTGCTTGTGCTTGTGTGTGTGTGTGTGTGTGTGTGTGTGTGTGTTGTTGTTGTTGTTGTTGTTGTTGTTTTTTGGGGGGATGCCCTGGTCATTGGCTACAAGCTCCAGAGCTACCTGAGCAAGGTGAAGAAAGGTGAGTTGTCTGGGGAGTTGTTGTTGTTTTTGTTGTTGTTGTTGTTGTTGTTCTGTGCCTGCTGACATCCTTGCTTCGTGTCTGTTTCTGTCTCTGTCTCTGCCAGTGTCTGTGTTTCTGTCTCTGTCTCTGACGGTCTGTGTCTGTTTCTGTCTCTGTCTCTGACGGTCTGTGTCTGTTTCTGTCTCTGTCTCTGCCAGTGTCTGTGTCTGTTTCTGTCTCTGTCTCTGCATATCTTGCTCTCTGTTCTTTCTGTCTCTGTCTGTCTCTGCATATCTTGTTCTCTGTTCTTTCTGTCTCTGTCTGTCTCTGCATATCTTGCTCTCTGTTCTTTCTGTCTCTGTCTGTCTCTGCATATCTTGCTCTCTGTTCTTTCTGTCTCTGTCTGTCTCTGTCATTCTCTTTCATTCATTCATTCATTCACTGATTCGTTCCATCGTTCGTTCGTTTGTACATTCATTCATACATACATGCATACACTCGTGCATTCATTCATTTATTCATTCATTCATTCAATCGTTCGTTCATTCAATCACTCGTGCATCCATTCCATTACTGTGTGTGTGTGTGTGTGTGTGTGTGTGTGTGTGTGTGTGTGTGTGTGTGTGTGTGTGTGTGTACCTACTATGTCACTAGAGCTTTACAGCTAATGATATTAAACATTTGAGTGTTTTCTCCCCCACCCCCACCCCCCCTTCTCTCTCTCTGTCTCTCTCTGTCTCTGTCTCTCTCTGTGTCCTCAGGGCTTCAGAACGTCCCGAGGCCAGCAGACCTGGGGCCCAAGAGTGAGAGAGGGGAGCACGACCTCCTGATGATCTGCCCAACCTGGGGTCTTCTGGTGGTCTCAGTCAAGTCCGTAGGGGGCAACTTCTTAGGTGGCTGCTGGATAAAGAATAGACAGATAACACACACACACACACACACACACACACACACACACACACACACATAGATGTTTTATTCATGAAGGCCATAGTTCCTTAAAAGGGCGTACACACGGAACTGACATAAATTCGCATAATAATACAAAGAAAAATGACGTTACATAAGCACCGCGTTGTTTAAATACTCTATGTAAATATAAAGCAAAATATTGTACAATAGTTTCGTTTGAAGAGGACAAGAACAAAATGCACGCACACACACCTTTCTCTTACTATACCCTCCCCCCTCACCCACTTTCGCCTGTACCTCCTCCCTCCCCTCCCCACCCCTTTCTTACCCTCACCTCATTCCCCCCCCCCTCCCACACACTCTCCCCCCCATAACCCCCCCCTACCCACCCCCCCACTCTCTCTCTCTCTCTGATAAACAAATGATGTATTCTCAATATCCTTGTTTATTTGTCTATCTCCTTTCCTCCCTTCCTCCTTCCCTCCCTCCTCCCTCTCTTCCTCTCTCTCTCTCTCCCCCCTCTCTCTCTCAACAGTTTTCCTCTCTTTCCTTCTTCGTATCTCTTCCTCTCTTACCTTCTTCTTCCCTCTATCCTTCACGCAAAAGCATACGATGTTATTTTGTGGGGAATTGTGTTTTTTTTTATGCCATTTATTGTTCTTGTTGTTGCCATGCAATGTGGGTTTTTTTTCCTTCTTTTTTCAGTCTTCTTGTATTTCCTAGATTAGTTTATACGTTTTCTTTACGAGGGCAGGATGAAAACAGGCCGATAAGTGCCTATTCCTTTTCCCTCAATAAAAAAGTTTCGATTTCGATTTCTCTCAATAAATATACGGAAAACGTCCATCATAGGTCCAAATACTCATTAGTCAATTAAAAATTAGTATGGGTTCTATGATAAAATAGCATAAATAAAAAAAAGGAAGGGCTACATTTGCATGGTCAATCTCGACATTGTAATTATTTGATGTGTTCGTATTGATATGATGTATATCGATGTTACATGCGTAAATATTTTTATATGATTTATTTGTGTTTTGTTTTCTGTGTACTGTTCAAACCTTGGAGACGACGAACGACTGAAAAAAAGGCAAATTACCCCCTGTCACATGTACATTTAAGCTAATGACAAAGTGCCAAAGTGTCGCAAATCTCTTATTAGTTTATGTTGCTTCAATTCTGGTTTTGATTTGTTTGTTTTTGTTTTGGGGTTTTTTTTTCTGTTCCATTTCATCTATTTGCACCATTTTGTTCTGATTTGTACCTACAATATCACCAGAGCTTTTCAATTAATGACATTAAACATTTCAGTGTTCAGTTTTCAGTGTTCTCTCTCTCTCTCTCTCTCTCTCTCTCTCTCTCTCTCTCTCTCTCTCGCAGACCTTTCAGTTTCAGAGGAAAAACAGATGGAGATTCTTTGCACCACCCTGGTAAAAGCCCTCCAACAGCTAGACAAAGAGGTCAAGGTCGCCAACTTCGTACTCTCTGACCTTTCACCCCCGGTCACGTGCGTGCTCGCGCTCCCGAACGTGGCGCGAGAGATGCTGGAGGCTGCGTTCTCTGGCAGCGAGAGTCTCAGAAAGGCGAGTGGAAGGGAGACAAAAAAACGTGGAAAAATAGTGTGCCATGCACTGCAATGCTATTGCTACAATGCAAGGCAATGCAATGTCATGCACTGTCGTGCAATACAATACAATACAATATAATATAGTTTAACAAGATGCAATGCAGTGCAATATAATCTAACAAGATGCAATGCAGTGCAATATGATCTAACAAGATGCAATGCAATATAATCTAACAAGATGCAATGCAATGCAATATGATGCAATTCAACGCAGTACAATGCGAAGCAATGGAATGCAACACAGTGCAATACAAAACACTACAAAACAAAGCAATGCAAAACAATGCAATGCAACGAGATACAATGTGTGTGTGGTTCGTCCGTCGGGATCGACGAGGACCATCTAGTCATCCTGGGGGTGGGTGGGTTGGGCTCTGTGGGTGCGCAGATGACTGGTCAGGCCAATCCGCGCCCGGAAGGTTCTGACCACCATCATCATCAGCAGCAGCATCACCACCACCATCATCATCATCACCATCACCACCACCATCAACATCATCATCACCATCATCACCACCATAATCATCATTATCATCACCATCACCACCACCATCAACATCATCATCACCATCACCACCACCATAATCATCATTATCATCACCATCACCACCACCATCAACATCATCATCACCATCATCACCACCATAATCATCATTATCATCACCATCACCACCACCATCAACATCATCATCACCATCACCACCACCACCATCATCAACACCATCACCATCATCATCATCACCACCATCATCATCATTCTCCGTTCCTGGTCTCGCAGGAACTCGACAGCCTGCTAAAGGGAGATAGCTCGCAGCTGTTTCTCTGTGCTGAAGAGTGCCCTCCCGTTAATGGAGCCGGGCCAGACACAGCAGACGAGAGTTGGCAGCAACAACTGAAGGAATGGTATGACCGGCGATTTCCACACATTGACAGTTCTACACCGGCTCTAACTCAGCAACAATACGAAGATGTTTTTGGCAGGTATGTTTCTGTAAAAAAAAAAGTAAAAAAAAAAGAAATTAATAATAAAACAATTCCCCCCGCCCCACCTTCCCCCACACTTTTTTTTTTAATCATAAATCCAGATACGTATTTAACAAACAACCAGGGCAATGGCATCCTAAATTATTGCACCTCTTAGTTACATTTTATGGTTTGTTGGACAAAAACCAGGAAAAAATAAGATAGTGGCATGTTAGTTTCGTGGCTGTAATGAGCATCAAAATTCAGTGAAATAACATACAGTGAAATAACATTCTGTGAAATAAATACGAAATATGAGTCGAGAGCCACTGAAAACGGGTTTCAACATCTAATAATGGTAATACTCGTTTCATACATGCACAAAAATTTCCGGTAAAACAGGTGTAATAATTTAGTATGGTAAAATTGGACTGTTCCACAAAAAAATAATATCCTGTATTAGAAAACTAAATTTAGTTACCCATTTTAACAGAAAATATCAATTTCCTATTTCATATTTATCCCAAATTCACTGACCTATTTTATCGGCAGTTTTGGTGCATGATAGTTGATGCGATATTATACCATTAGGAGATAATTTCCTAATATCGAATCATTAAGATCGGGGACAGATTCAAATGGCAATTTTCGTGCAGGATTTGAAGCAATGATATACCATCAAATGAATGTTGTGCACCAGTTTCCCTGTGAGTGTGTGGAGGGTGTGGGAGGTGGGGGGCGAGATAGGGGGTGGGGGTGGGGGTGATTTCATAGGCACTATCAGAATCTTGGCACCCAACCTGAACTAACCCCCCTCTCTCTCTCTCTCTCTCTCTCTCTCTCTCTCTCTGCCTCTCTCTCTCCCTGTCTCTCTCTCTCTCTGCCTCCCCCCCTCGCTTTCTCTCTCTCTCTCTGTCTCTCACACACATAATTTTTTTTTTTTAATTAATTTTTATATAGCGCTATAATACAAGCATAAGCAAGCTCTAAGCGCTTTACAATCCAGTACTTAAAGTGAAACAAGAAAGCATATAAAAAGTAGCAGAAACATAAAACAGAAACACAATGCATAAAACTCACAAAGTAACATACTATCAATACTACATCTGTTACACCCCAACACTCACACTAACGCACACGCACAGACACACACATGATTAAACGGCTGAGATGACAGCAATTTTCACTTTGAATACATAGATGTAAAAAGGAACATAATTGTAATCTGCATGCCACAGATTTTGTAAAAATTGTAAAATAAAATTTTGGGTAGAAAAGGTAAAGGGGGTGAAAATCGGGTCATTCCTTTCTAACCACACCACCACCATCCATCTACCCACCCCCATTCTCTCTACTCTCCCATCACACACTCACATACACACTTTTTCTTTCTCCCTCTGTGTGTGTGTGTGTGTGTGTGTGTGTGTGTGTGTGTGTGTGTGTGTGTGTTCAGTTTGTGCACATGTATGCATGTGTGTGTGTGTGCGCATGTGTGTGTCGTGGTTTCTTAATGCTTGAAAAAAAAATCTATTCATAAATCTTGGATTGGAAAACTTTTTTTTTTTTTTAATTCCTTCGTCTGTAAGAATTTGATCATTCGCCTGTTTCAGAATAGGAAGACAAAAAAAATGTATATTAATGTCCATAATTGGGAAAAAACCCCAAAAAACCGTGTTTTATATGCGTGCTCGTGAATGTGCATGCGTCTGTGTGTGTGTGTGTGTGTGTGTGTGTGTGTGTGTGTGTGCCCCCTCTTCAGATACTGCGGGCTTCTCTCCACCGTGGAAATCCCCCACCGCCGCTCGGAGGGTCGGATAGAGGTCCGGCGCATGACGGAAGCCGTGGCGGAAGTCGACCGCCGTTTCCGGTCTCTGATTCTACTTCCGCATCAGGTTTCCATCCTGTGCTCCTCCGACCGCCGCGTCTACCTCTACGGGCTGATGGGCTCCGGGAAAAGCGTGATGCTTCTGCTGAAGGCTCGCCATTGGCTGAACCGGGGCTGTGACGTCATCGTCATCAACGTCAGCTATGACGGTCTCGGGAGCCCCATTGGCTACCAGCTGCTGCAGGACATTGGAGAGGAGGCCTCTGCTGCTGGTGATGGGAATGGGAAGGTATTGATTGATTGGGCGAAGAATTGTTTTTAAAATATGTTTGTTTGTTTGTTTGTTTGTTTGTTTGTTTGTTTGTTTGTTTGTTTGTTTGTTCGTTCATTTATTTATTTATTTATATATTTATTTATTTATTTATTCAGTTATTTATTTAGTCATATATATATATATATATATATATATATATATATATATATGTGTGTGTGTGTGTGTGTGTGTGTATAATATATATATATATATATATATGTATGTATGTATGAATGTATGTATATATTTTTATTTATATGTATATATATGTATGTATTCAGAGCAACATTATGTGGGTTTGTTGTTTTTTTTACTACTGAAGGACCAAAGCTTATTGATTTTGTGTCTGTAAACCTTTGTCTGAATTTTGAAAAATAAAAATGAAAAAAAAACTTAGAAAAAAAAATCAGAAACAAAGTAACAACAAAGCCGTAGAAAATAACACCACCTTTATCTTTTGACTCCAGGTGGCGCTTCTGAACGTCAAACTCTCCAACCTGGACAAGATTCAGCTCCAGGAACAGATTCGCCGCAAGATAGACGAACTGCGCATGCCCGAAGGGCCCTCCACTTCCGGTTCCGCTTCTGGTTCCGGTTCCATTACAGCTTCCGGTTCGACGGCAGCCGCCAGTGAGAGTCGACCAGTGCATTTTGTGGTGGATGAGGTGTACCCCAAGTTCCTGCCTGTGTTTGACGTGCTGGTCAACAGCTTTCCGGATTCGGAAATCTGGGCTGCGGGTATGTGGATGACATAATTTGTTATGGGTGGATGGGCGCAATAGCCGAGTGGTTAAAGCGTTGGACTTTCAATCTGAGGTTCCCGGGTTTGAATCTCGGTAACGGCGTTTGGTGGGTAAAAGGTATAATTTTTTTTTTATGTGCAGACCTGCTAGTGCCTGAACCCCCATCGTGCGTGTAGAAGATCAAATCCGCACACGTTAACGATCCTGTAATCCATGTCAGCGTTCGGTGGGTTATGAAAACAAGAACATACCCAGCATGCGCACCCCCGAAAACGGAGTATGGCTGCCTACATGGCGGGGTAAAAACGGTAATACACGTAAAAGCCCACTCGTGTGCAAACGAGTGAACGTGGGAGTTGCAGCCCACGAAGGAAGAAGTTGAGGGTGGTGGAACGTGGCAGAGTACTTCAGACACTCAGCTTCCAGTACAGAGTCCGTGAGGGTGTGGGTTCGAATCCCGCTCTCGCTCCTTCTCTCAAAGTTTGACTGTAAAAATCAAACTGAGCGTCCAGTCATTCGGATGAGACAATAAACCCGAGGTCCCGAGTGCAGCACGCACTTAGCGCACTGGAAAAGAACCCATGGCAACGAGAGTGTTGTCCTCTGGCAAAATTCTGTAACAAGAAATCCACTTTTTTTTTTTTTTAGCATGCACTCAAGGCCTGACAAGCGCTTTGGGTTATCCTGCTGTCAGGCATCTGCCTAGCAGATGTGGTGCAGCGTATATTGATTTGCCCGAACGCAGTGACGCCAACTATTTGAGAAACTGAAACTGTTATGGGTTCTGTGTGTGTGGAGAGTGGTGGGGTATTTGTGCGTGTGTGTGTGTGTGAGCGTGTGTGTGTGTGTGTGTGTGGTAATATCACTCTGGACACAAAACTGATGGACACACACACACACTCACACACACACACACACACACACACACACACACACACACACACACACAGAAAGAGAGAGAGAGAGAGGGGGGCGGGGCAAGTTATAAAAATAGAGATAGAGGTGGTGGGGGTGGAGATCTGGTTTGTCTATAAAATGTTGGCACCATAGCTTATCATAGCTTATCATAGCATGCCACTCGCTTTCACTTTGCAGTGCCTTGCTTGTACCTTACCGTGTGTTTGTATTACTGCATTTGCATTTGTATTTGTATTACTCTTTTTGTCACAACAAATTTCTCTGTGTGAAATTCGGGCTGCTCTCCCCAGGGAGAGCGCGTCGCTACACTACAGCGCCACCTTTTTTTTTCTTTTTTTTTTCTTTTTTTTTTTCTCTCCTGCCATCAATTTTATCTGTTTTTCCAACTGAAGTGATTTTTTTTCTCCAGAATCATGCCATGGACAACCCTTTTGTTGCCGTGGGTTCTTTTACGAGCGCTAAATGCATGCTGCACACGGGACCTCGGTTTATTTCGTCTCATCCTAATGACTAGCGTCCAGACCACCACTCAAGGTCTAGTGGAGGGGGAGAAAATACTGGTGACTGTCGCTGTGATTCGAACCAGTTCGCTCAGATTCTCTGGCTTCCTAAGCGGACGCGTTACCTCTAGGCCATCACTCCATTCCACCTGACCTGACCTGACCTGGCCTGACCTGATCTGACCTGGCCTGACCTGATCTGACCTGACCTGACCTGACCTGATTTTATTATGGTTCTTTTTCTTCTTCTTCTCATTATTATTATTATTATTATTATTATTATTATTATTATTATTATTATTATTATTATTATTGTTGTTGTTGTTGTTGTTGTTGTTGTTATCATCATCGTTATAATCATCATCATCTTCATTATTATTATTATTATTGCTGTTGTTGTTATTATTGTTGTTGTCGTCATCATCATCATCATCATCATCGTCATTATTATTATTATTATTGTTGTTGTTGTCGTCATCGTCGTCGTCGTCATCATCGTCATCATCATCAACATCATCATTATTATTATTATTATTATTAGTGTTATTATCAATATCATTATTATTATTATAATCATTAGTGTTATTATCATTATTATTTTTATCATCATTAGTGTTATCATTATTATTGTTATCATCAGTAGTAATAGTAGTATTACTTGTTGTTGTTGTTTTTACCTTTACTCATTAGGGTTAGAACAAGGGAACGCCCATCCCCTTTTCAAAGCCTTTGAGATGACCAAGGTATTGAGAAATCCTCCGTCAGTGCAGAGAGTCCTTCGTCAGACTGACTACAACCCGGCCAGGTGACGATTGAGTAATGTGAAACTAACACGCATAGTTTGGTGTGTGTGTGTGTGTGTGTGTGTGTGTGTGTGTGTGTGTGCGCGCGCGCTTCAATAGATTAAAGTGAGTGCTGGTTTGGTCAATGAAGCCACATCGTGTCACTGACTGACTGATTTCCGAGAACAGGCTTGCAAGAGGGGAGCAGTCTGCCAGGATTCCAGGCGTTTGCAATGACCAAGGTTTTGAGAAACCCCCCAACGGTCCAAAAACTGCTGCGTCTAACGGATACTAATCCTTTCAGGTGATCTGCTGTTTTGTTGTTGATTGTGTTGTGTGTGTGTGTGTGTGTGTGTGTGTGTGTTTTTGTTTTTTTTCTTCTTATTTTCTTTTTCGTTTACGGTTGAATGGATAGTGGTTGTAATGGAACTTCTTCCTCCCTTCCTTCCTTCCTTCCTTCCTTTCTTTCTTTGCTGTGACAAGAACTCCATTATGTTTGCAAGGACTGATTTATTTCCCTTTTGCAGCCACTGTTGCGTATCTTTCCGTTATGATAACCGAGAAAGTTCTTTCATTTGTAATAACCGAGGAATTTTTCTTATATTCGTGATATCCGATGAATTTCTTACACTTGTAATAACCGAGGAATAATTTCTTACACTTGTGATAACCGAGGAATTTCATACAATAACTGAGGGAATTCTGACGCATGTAACAACCGAGGAATATCTTACACTTGTGATAACCGATCAGTTTCTTACGCTTGTGATAATTAAGGAATTTCTTACATTCGTAGTTAATGAGCAATTTCTCACACTTGTAATCATTGAGGAATTTCTTACACTTAAATAACCGAGGAGCTTCTTACACTTTCAAAAACTGAGGAATTTGTTACACTTGCAAAAATTGAGGAATTTCTTTCACTTCTAATTACCGAAGAATTTCTTACACTTGTGATAATTAAGGAATGTCTTTCACTTAAAATTGCAGAGGAAATTCTTACACTTGTAATTACTGAGGAATTTCGTTCACTTACAATAACTCAGGAATTTCTTACACTTGTAATAACTATTATCTTTCTGACACTTGCATTGACTAATACGTTTACTTCACTTGCAAAGACGATGGTGTTCTTACACTTGCAGTGATCATTAAATTCCTCACACTTGCAATGAGTGATGATGTTTTTAACACTTGCAGTGATCATTAAATTCCTCACACTTGCAATGAGTGATGATGTTTTTAACACTTGCAGTGATCATTAAATTCCTCACACTTGCAATGAGTGATGATGTTTTTAACACTTGCAAATGACTAATGGATTTCTTGTACTTGCAAGGTTTTTTACACTTACAGTGACTGATGACTTTTTTTTATACACCAGCGAGGAGTGGTGAATCTTTTCTACAGTTACAGTAACTGACTGATTTGTTAATCTTGCAGTGACGTACGACTTTCTTGCTCTTGCAGTGACGTGAATTTATTGCACTTGTAATGACTTGTGAATTCCAGTGATCGCAATAACTATTACATTTCTTTCGCTTCAAATGAACGGTGAATCATGGCAGATAAACACACGAAGAGCAATGTGCTGTTTGAAGGCTCTTCATCAAACGCCTTCTTCATCCAAAGTGGAGTGAAACAAGGCTGCGTCCTCGCGTCCAACCTGTTTCGAGGCCTTCTTTGCCGTTTTGTTGAAAGACGGTTTGGGATCTGCACACAGAAGGCACCTATCCTCTGACTTGGTCAGAGGGAAAGCTGTCCAAGCTCTTCAGACAAAGAGTTTAGGTGAAACACGACGGGGGCAATAGCCGAGTGGTTAAAGCGTTGGACTGTCAATCTGAGGGTCCCGGGTTCGAATCACGGTGACGGTGCCTGGTGGGTAAAGGGTGGAGATTTTTACGATCTCCCAGGTCAACATATGTGCAGACATGCTAGTGCTTGAACCCCCTTCGTGTGTATACGCACGCAGAAGATCAAATACGCACGTTAAAGATCCTGTAATCCATGTCAACGTTCGATGGGTTATGGAAACAAATACATGGCCATTCATGGAGGAAGGTGGCCGAATGGTTAAGACACTCAGCTGCTAATACATAGGGTCCGTGAGGGTGTGGGTTCGAATCCCGCTCTCGCCCTTTCTTCAATATTTGATTGGAAAATCAAACTGAGCGTCTAATCATTCGGATGATACGATAAACCGAGGTCCCGTGAGCAGCACTCACTTGGCACACTGAAAAAGAACCCATGGCAACGAGAGTGTTGCCCTCTGGCAAAATTCTGCATAAAATATAAACATGCTCACTCAAGGCCTGACAAAGCGCAATGGGTTATGCTGCTAGTCAGGCACCTGCCGAGCAACATGTGGGTGTAGCGTATATGGATTTGTTCGAACGCAGTGGCGCTTCCTTGAGAAATAGAAACTGATTTGCACTGGCTTGGTCACATGAGTGATGGCTTGTCACCGTAGACCTCCTTTACGAAGAACTTGCACAGGCACATTAGAGGATCGATGAGAAGGACTTGAAGGCTTTGGATGTCTACCTGAACACCTGGGCAGTTACACCCCAGGAACATCGACTTGGAAGACACACAGTGCACGAAATTCCTCCCCTATGCTGTACTAGTCACCACTGAGAGAATGGTTTCATTGTCTCCAGATGCTGACATATGCCTGTTTGTGTTGTGGTTGATAATGTATGAACCAGCACAGAGATCGACTTCATTGTCTCCAGATGCTGACCTATACCTGTTTGTTCTCTGGTTGATAATGTATGAACCAGCACAGAGAGATCGACTTCATTGTCTCCAGATGCTGACCTATAACTGTGCAGTGGTTGATAATGTATGAACCAGCACAGAGAGATCGACTTCATTGTCTCCATTGCTGACCTATACCTGTTTGTGTTGTGGTTGATAATGTATGAACCAGCACAGAGAGATCGACTTCATTGTCTCCATTGCTGACCTATGCCTGTTTGTGGTGTGGTTGATAATGTATGAACCAGCACAGAGAGATCGACTTCATTGTCTCCAGATGCTGACCTATACCTGTTTGTTCTCTGGTTGATAATGTATGAACCAGCACAGAGAGATCGACTTCATTGTCTCCAGATGCTGACCTATACCTGTTTGTGGTGTGGTTGATAATGTATGAACCAGCACAGAGAGATCGACTTCATTGTCTCCAGATGCTGATCTGCCTGTTTGTGCAGTGGTTGATAATGTATGAACCAGCACAGAGAGATCGACTTCATTGTCTCCAGATGCTGACCTATGTCTGTTTGTTCTGTGGTTGATAATGTATGAACCAGCACAGAGAGATCGACTTCATTGTCTCCAGATGCTGATCTGCCTGTTTGTGCAGTGGTTGATAATGTATGAACCAGCACAGAGAGATCGACTTCATTGTCTCCAGATGCTGACCTATACCTGTTTGTTCTGTGGTTGATAATGTATGAACCAGCACAGAGAGAATGGTTTCATTGTCTCCAGATGCTGACCTATACCTGTTTGTTCTGTGGTTGATAATGTATGAACCAGCACAGAGAGATCGACTTCATTGTCTCCAGATGCTGACCTATACCTGTTTGTTCTGTGGTTGATAATGTATGAACCAGCACAGAGAGAATGGTTTCATTGTCTCCAGATGCTGACCTATACCTGTTTGTTCTGTGGTTGATAATGTATGAACCAGCACAGAGAGATCGACTTCATTGTCTCCATTGCTGACCTATACCTGTTTGTGTTGTGGTTGATAATGTATGAACCAGCACAGAGAGATCGACTTCATTGTCTCCATTGCTGACCTATGCCTGTTTGTGGTGTGGTTGATGGCTTCTTTACACTTATTTGAAGTTTTGTCGGTCTGTTTATACAGGGGGGCTGACTGCGATACAAGATGGCTTGCAGAAGGAAGAGAGAGAGAGAGAGAGAGAGAGAATCATCTGTGTAGCTTTTCTGCTGTGGATTCAACAATCAGGAGTTCATTATATTTTTTTCCCGTCTTCTTCAACAACAACAACAAACAGAATAACAATAACAGCAACAACAACAACAACATTAGCAACAGCAGCAGCAACAACAACAACAACATTAGGAACAGCAGCAGCAACAACAACAACAACATTAGGAACAGCAGCAGCAGCAACAACAACAACAAAATCAGAGACAACAACATCTACATTATCAACAACAACAGCAGCAACAACAACAACTACGAAACAACAACAACAACAGCAGCAACAACAACAACATTAACAAAACAACAGCAACAACAACAACGAAACAACAACAACAGTAGCAGCAACAACAACAGCAGCTGCAACAACAACGAAACGACAACAGCAACAAATGCAGCTTCGACAGTATTAACAACAACAATAATAATAATAATAACAACAACAACACCACCAGCAACAACAACGAAACAACAACAACAGCAGCAGCAACAACAACAACAACAACAGCAGCAGCAGCAGCAATGACAACTACAGCAACAACAACACTAACATTGTAACAATGCAACACCAGCAACAACATCAACAGTCAAACGTCAACAACAACAATAACAACAACAACAACCGTGGACTGTTTCATTATGGTGTGTGTGTGTGTGTGTGTGTGTGTGTGTGTGTGTACGTGTGTTTGTGTGTGTTTGTGTGCGTTGTGTGCGCGTGTGTGTGCGTTGTGTGTGTGTGTGTGTGTGTGTTGTGTGAGTTTCTGTGTGCTGTATGTGTGTGTGTGTGTGTGTGTCCGTGTGTGTGTATATATTGTGTGAGTGTGTGTGTGCTCTATGTGTGTGTGTGTCTGTGTGTGTGTGTCCCCAGACGAGAGCAATACACGGTGTGTGGCGCAGCAGAAGGGCTGTCCACTGAAGGTCCCGAACCTCTGTTCATTCTCCATGAGCACCATCCTTCACCCTCCTCCTCCTCCTCCTCCTCCTCCTCCTCCTCCACAGCCTTCTCCTTCATGGACTCCTATTCTCCTTTAAACTGCAGAGCGTGCGCTGACGAAACTATCCGGATATTTTCTGAAATACTCACACGTTCCGGCAAGAAGAATATTACCCAGACAGCAACGCGCGCAGAAGAAGAAGGAGGAGAAGGAGGAGAAGGAGGAGGAAAAGAAGAAGAAGGAGGAGAAGGAGAAGAAACATCCAAGGACACAACGAAGAAGAAAACACCGTTTGCATCCAAGGGAAAAGAAGAAGAGGAGGAGAAGGAAGCGTCGTATCAGCGTGTCAAACCTGAAGACGTGGTAATGCTGTGCAAGGACCCAGAGTGCCTCCGCGTGTATCCCAAGCAGGAGGACGGGAGGTACGTTCTGGACGAGGGTCTTCTCAGAGACTTCCTGACCCAACTGGACAACTCCCTGCTGGTGACGGCGCTCCGGAAGGCGGGCTACAAGGTCAGGAAGGTCAACAGCCCTCACTCGGATGAGCTGGCCACCTGCGACCGGCACAGCGGCGCCGTCACGCTGTCCTGGGTCAACCCGGCGTCTGGGTTGGAGTGGGCCGTGGTCATCTTCCTGCCTGGGGATCCGCCTGCTACAGAGTCCACGCCCACGGCCATGGCCACGCCCACAGCCACGCCTCAATCCATGGACACGGACACGCCCACAGCTATGGCCACGCCCACAGCCACGCCCACGCCCACAGGTTCGCCCATGGATACGGCCACGTACGTGCCCACAGCCACGTCCACACTCATGGCCACGCCCACGACCATGTCCACAGCCACGCCCATGGATACGACCACGTCCGCGCCCACAGCCATGGCCACCCCTACAGTCACATCCCCATCTACGCCCATGCCCACAGCCACGCCCATGGACACAGCCACGCTCATGGACACAGCCACGTTCGGGCCCACAGCTATGGTCACGCCCACAGCCACGCCCACACCCACAGCCACACCCACGTCGATGTCCGAGTGGAGAGAAACTGCCTCTGCCGCAGCTATGACCGTAGGAGGGTCTGAGGCAACGGGGAGCTCGCTGGGCGGAGCAGCAGAGTCTTCAGGGAGTCGGCCTCATCCTCAGTGCGCGGCGTCGAAGAGTGTGGACTCTTCTGCTGATCATTCCAGCGTCATCAAGGAATCCGGACTTGGCAGTGGTGGTGGCGGCGATGGTGGTAGTGGTAACGTGAGTTGTTGCGAGTCTTCCACCGAGAAGGCGGGAAAGAGGTGTGGGTGTGAGGGGGAGAAGGGTGGGGGTCGTCTGGGGGCGGGGGTGGAGAGAGGGATGAGGGCGGTGATGACGCGTCTGAGCGAGCGCGACCGGAAGTACCTGTTCTGGGCTGCCAGTCGCTGCACGGCGCAGCTGATTGTTATCGTTTGCTGACTGTCTGTCTGTCTCTGAATCTCTGTATCTCTGTCTGTCTGTCTCTCTCTGTGAATCTCTGTCTGTCTGTCTCTCTGTCTCTCTCTGAATCTCTGTATGTTTGTCTGTCTGTCTCTGAATCTCTGTATCTCTGTCTGTCTGTCTCTCTGTCTCTCTCTCTCTCTGTGTCTCTGTCTGTCCGTCTCTCTCTTTCTGTGTGTGTGTGTGTGTGTGTGTGTGTGTGTGTGTGTTTAATTCATTGATCGTTATTTCATCACTTCGGAGATTTAAAGAATTGGGTGCCGTGTACGGTAATTGAAAAAGTGGGGGCGGGGTGGAGGGGGGAGAAGGGGGGGAGGGGTAGTGTGTGTGTGTGTGGTGCGTGCGCACCCACGTGTGTGTGTGCGTGTGCGTTTGTGTGTTTCAGTTCATAAATCGGTAGTTCATCACTTTCCTGGTTTAAAGAATTTGCACATGGTATATATTACATCGTGAATTGTGACTGAGAAAGATGAAGTGTGTGTGTCGTGGGGTGGGTGGTGGGGGATGGGGGGGGGGAGTTAGTGTGTGTGTGTTTATGTAATTTCTGGGCTTCCGTTAACGCACATATGTGCGTGCGTCCCTGACTCTCTAAGAGAGAGGACGCACTACAGTTTCGGCTAGAGGAGTCCGCAGGACGCACAATAAAATCAGCGAATACCAAAACGTGAACGATCACAGTCAAACAACAGCGCTCGCTTCCTCCTGTTTCACTAGTTTTCGGTGGGCATCTCATCTTCGAGCAATCGGCGACTGCAGCAAAGTTAATTACTTTCGTCTTATCTCCCTTTACAGAAAACTCCTGCCTATTTCCGGTACGCTCACAACGAGGCTTGTCGAATATTATATGACACAGTTCGAAATCAGAATGCCTCCGCTATTGTGGCTTGACGTTCCAAAATATAAACAAGATGAGAAGGATGGGGTGTGTGTGTGTGTGGGGGGGGGGGGGGAGAGAGAGAGAGAGAGGCTTAGTAGGTGGTGTCCTAAGTACGTTGAATCAGAACAGGCA
>NC_134908.1:22782181-22792181 GCF_041734735.1 Babylonia areolata
TGTGTGTGTGTGTGTGTGTGTGTGTTGTTGTTGTTGTTGTTGTTGTTTTTGTGTGTGTTTGCTTGCTTGCTTGTGTCCGCGTGTTCGTGCTTTCGTGTGTGTGTCTGTGTGTGTGTGAGAGAGAGAGAGGGGGGGGTGAATGTGGGTGAGGAGAGAGACAGAGACAGAGAATGAACAAATACAGTGCCATTTCCAAAGAAACAGAAACAAGACGAACATTTCACCAGCAAAGCTACAGAGAAACAAGAGGAAACCTGCATCAGCGAAGTTATCAGCCAACCACGAGGCGACAGAAAAAAAATATTGACAGTCAATCCACGTCCAAAAACAAAGACTAATGAGTGAAAACAAACAAACAAACAACAACAAAGCATACACAAATAGGCACACAGAACCGGCAGCATACTGTTCTGAAGCACACATGTCGGTTCCCTTTGGATGTTTGTAGTGTGGGCAAGGGAGAGTGTGGTGGGGGAGGGGAAAGAGGAGGGGGGTGGGTGAGAAAGAGTGGTCATGTAACTTGTAATATTTTTCTTTCATGTAAAGCGCCCTGAGCTCTTAGAGAGAAAGGGCGCTATATAAATGTACATTATCATTATTATTATTACTATCATTATATATATATATATATATATATATATATATATATATATATATATATATAGTTGAGCTGCACGTATTCGCATATATATATAAATATATATGTATGCGAATACGTGCAGCTCAACTTAGCCTCCCTGACCGCAGAAAGCACACACAGATTTGTACACAGAATATACGTGGATATAGTTCGTTTCCATGCAATCAAGGCAACTCATGCAAAACAGTGCACTGACACACACTCTCAGACACACACACACACACTCTCTCTCTCTCTCTCTCTCTCTCTCTCTCAGACACACACACACAGACTAGCACACACACACACACACACACACTCTCTCTCTCTCTCTCTCTCAGACACACACACACACACACTCTCTCTCTCTCTCTCTCTCCCCAGCTGAACTGTGCTCACGAGATGCCGGGCAGCCGTTGGAAAGAGCTCGTCAAAAATATTTAGCGTTTTTGTTAATTACAAATTTTCCTATGCGTGATCATGAAAAAGCATCATTGTGTAGATCAAGTGGATACTTTTCTGTGTCAACTGCTGTAAAAAGTTTTTTTTTGATTTTACACATTATGGTGTGTTATTCGGTGTTGTTCGGTGATCGCACTTGGACACACAAGAGTGCGCATGAACTGTGGCTGTGCAATGTGAACACGTTTTCTTGTCAGCTGTTGTGAACTGTGTGTGGCTGACTGTGCTGTTCAGTGTGACCCTGTGTGGCAGGATAACTGTGTGCACATGGATACCATACCACCTCATGATGGGATTTACTTGTGAGTAGCCTGGTGTATTGTTCCGGCGGTGACAGCAGGTGAGTTTTGTGTATTGTCTGTGTGTAAATTCCTTTTTATGATTTATATTTTTGTATCCACAGTAGTCCGTTTTATTACTCATCATCATGGCTGAATCTATTTCCCCTTATGGAAAAACCATTAACAACAAACTACAGCCCACTATGGACACCATTCAAAAGCGTTTTACATGTAGCAAAGACGAGCTCTTGGTCTGGAGGAACAGATTGTTATATCGCTACCTAGCCATTCAGGACACTGAGATTTCCGTTCAGCACAGTGACTTGGATTCCAGTGATTCAATATTAAACTTCTCGTCACCAGTGATTTCCCTGCCCCCACCACCACCTCTTTCTAAAACAGTTATTCGTATTCTTCACCAGACCTCCAAATCTATTACTATATCCCTTTATTTTTCTTCACAATCTGCAGGAACTCTGCTTTGTCAAGGTGTTGACTGCCCGAGGTGGGACTCTGATGAATGTGAAATAACCTTTTGTTATCTTGTGAACATTTTGATTTCATTTCTTTTTGCCCTGAGGGCTGGATGTAAAAAAGCATATGCATGCTTATTCCACTTCCCTCATTAAAAAGATTCGTTCGTTCTCTCTCTCTCTCTCTCTCTCTCTCTCTCTCTCTCTCTCTCTCTCTCTCTCTCTCTCTCTCTCTCTCAGACACACACACACAGACTAGCACACACACACACACACACACACACACACACACACACACACACACACACAAACAAACTAACACAAACTAACACACCAACAGAGAGAGAGAGAGAAGTTTAAGGGAGAATTCATATGCTCGCGGGTTTTGTGAAAGCTAGGAGTGAGACTATGAGTCCAAGTTGGGGTATTGCAGGTCAGTTGGTGGAACTGTGCATGTGCACACACACGCACACACACACGCGCGCGCGCACACGCACACACACACACACGCTCACAAACAGTGTTCTGTCTGTCTCTCTCTGTGTCTCTGTCTGTCTGTCTGCCTCTCTCTCTCTCTCACACACACACACACACACACGCTCACAAACAGACACACACTCTGACACACACAAAAACACACACACTGACGCTAGTTCTCCACCACTACCACCCCACATCCCCCACCCCCACCCCACCCCCCACACCACACAAACGTACAGTTCCACCAACTGACCTGCAATGCCCCGACTCCCCCAGGGGGCAGCAGCATGATCTCACGGCACGAGGGGCAGGGGGAGGAGGGAGAGGAGCCAGCCACACCCTGAAGACAGCTCTGACAGAAACTGTGGTGACACCGCAGCAGTTTAGGCCGACGGCAAGGCTCCAGGCAGATGGCACAGCATAGTTTAGTGTCAATGTCGACTACGTCTTGCTCGACACCTGCTCCAGCTGCCATGTTGTCCGGCGTCACCTCTGAAGACCTGGATGGTGATGGTTTGAGGCCGCGACTCTCCGGCTAAGGCCCGTCGCCCACGGGGCGTCAGCGTCGGCCGCGCATCAGTTTTTGATGCCTCGCTATATTTGTCGCGCGTGTCGCCTGAAACCTGTAGCGAGACGTGTCGCCTGAAACCTGTAGCGAGACGTGTAGCGAGGCGTGTCGCCTGAAACCTGTAGCGAGACGTGTAGCGAGGCGTGTCGCCTGAGACGTGTAGCGAGGTGTGTCGCCTGAAACCTGTAGCGAGACGTGTAGCGAGGTGTGTCGCCTGAAACCTGTAGCGAGACGTGTAGCGAGGCGTGTCGCCTGAAACCTGTAGCGAGGCGTGTCGCCTGAAACCTGTAGCGAGACGTGTAGCGAGGTTTGTGTCGCCTGAAACCTGTAGCGAGACATGTAGCGAGGTGTGTCGCCTGAAACCTGTAGCGAGACGTGTAGCGAGGCGTGTCGCCTGAAACCTGTAGCGAAACGTGTAGCGAGGTGTGTCGCCTGAAACCTGTAGCGAGGCGTGTAGCGAGGCGTGTCGCCTGAAACCTGTAGCGAAACGTGTAGCGAGGTGTGTCGCCTGAAACGTGTAGCGAGGTGTGTCGCTTGAAACCTGTAGCGAGGTGTGTAGCGAGGTGTGTAGCCTGAAACCTGTAGCGAGGTGTGTAGCGAGGTGTGTAGCGAGGCGTGTAGCCTGAAACGTGTAGCGAGGTGTGTAGCGAGGCGTGTAGCGAGGTGTGTAGCCTGAAACCTGTAGCGAGGTGTCGCCTGAAACCTGTAGCGAGGTGTGTCGCCTGAAACCTGTAGCGAGGTGTGTAGCGAGACGTGTAGCGAGGCGTGTAGCCTGAAACCTGTAGCGAGGTGTGTCGCCTGAAACCTGTAGCGAGGTGTGTCGCTCGCACACGCGCGACAAACCTAATAATAAATAATAATAATAATGGTATTTATATAGCGCTGGATCTTGTGCAGAGACAAATCAAAGCACTTTCGCACCAGTCATTCACACGCATGCATAACTCTAATACTGTAGAAACTAAAGACAAGGAAGGGCAGGCAAGGGAGGCTATTTTGGGAATAGGTGGGTTTTAAGGCCAGACTTGAAAGAGCTGAGTGTGGAGACTTGACGAAGCGAAAAAGGAAGTTCATTCCAATCGCAAGGTCCAGAAACAGAGAAAGAACAGGCCAATAGTCGAGTGTTTGAATCTGGGTATGCGTAAACAGAGTGGATCCGAGGCCGATCGTAGTGAGCGAGATGGAGTGTAGAGGTGAAGGCAGCCACAGAGATAGGAAGGGGCAGTTTTGTGAATGCATCGAAAACATAGAGTGCTGATCTTGTACTTTATTCGGTGTGAGACAGGGAGCCAGTGGAGATGTTGCAAAAGAGGAGTGATGTGCTCAGATCTTTTCTTTCTGAGGACGAGTTGGGCAGCAGAGTTTTGTATGCGCTGAAGGGGCTGAATGGATGAAGCAGGCAGACCAGACAATAGAGAGTTACAGTAGTCAAGGCGAGAAAGAATGAGAGAAACGACAAGTCTAGATGTTGCGTCAGTGGACAGATATTTCCGGACGGCACTGATGCGTCGCAGTTGACAGTAGCAGGACTGACAAGTCTGCCTGATAAATTTTTGCATGGACTGTGTATTGTCAAGGACAACACCGAGGTTCCTGACTGACGTGGAAAGAGAGATGGATGTACTGCCAAGTTTGATTGTGTCAATTGTGATGGAAGACAGTTTTTGTTTAGTTCCTATGATCATTGCTTCAGTTTTGTCCGCGTTCAATTGTAACTTATTTCGAGTCATCCAGTTTTGAATGTCCAGGAAGCAGTTGGATGTTTCTTGCAAGAGCGACAACAATTTTTCAGGGGTATCACTCTTCTGGAGTTGAGTGTCATCAGCATAAGAATGATGACTGATATTATGGCGGTTGATAGTTTCAGCGAGAGGAGCAGTTTACAGTGTGAAGAGCACTGGGCCTAAAACAGATCCCTGTGGGACTCCATGTTCGATTTTAACGGGTTCAGATTGGAAATGATCAACAGTGACAGACTGGAATCGATCAGTGAGATAAGATTTGAACCAGTTTAGAACAGTGCCGTTGATACCAAATGTAAAATGAAGACAGGAAGGAAGGATTGAATGGTCTATCGTATCAAAGGCGGCTGACAAGTCGAGGAGAGTGAGAAGGGAAATTTTTCCTGAGTTGGACGCTATCAGTAGATTGTTCAGAATGTGGAGGAGAGTGGTTTCGGTGCTATGGTCAGCGTGATAGGCAGACTGAAATGGGTGGATGAGATTGTTGAAACAAAGGTGGTTGTTAAGCTGCTTGAGGACAGCTTTTTCAAGGAGTTTGGACATGAATGGAAGATTAGAAACTGGTCGATAGTTTTTCAAAATGTTTGCGTCAAGGTTGGATTTCTTCAGAAGAGGCCGGACGATTGCAGTTTTGAAAGTGGATGGAAACGTTCCAGTGAGAAGGGATGAGTTGACAATATTAGTGATTGTGGGGAGAAGAGAACAACAACAATAGTAATAATGATAATAATAATAATACCAAAAGCGATCGAAAGAATGTGCCCAGTAATTCGTGCGAAATTTCTTAGGCATAGCTTACCCTGTGGTTGAAATACAGTCACCACACACACACACACACACACACACACACAGAGAGAGAGAGAGAGAGAGAGAGAGAGAGAGAGAGAGAAAATTATGCAAAACCCCGTGTGTTACCGATCTGCGATGAAGACAGCTTTTATTAGAACCAGCGCAGTAATTCTTATCTCGCGCGGTGGTTAAGGGAAATAACCGCTTCAAGCTTCAAGTCATTTGTAGTTTGCTTGGATAATGTCCCATGAAATGCTGCACCAGTCGGGCTGTTTCCATTAGGGAAGCGAACTTTCCGATGTGGTTTTGTGGGATATTTATAGATTTCTGACGTGGTTATGTGGGATATAAACCTCTCGTGTCGTTATGTGGTTATGTGGGCTATAAACCTCTCATGTGGTTAAGTGGGATACAGTAGACATCTGATGTGGGATATAAACTTCTGGTGTTTTTACGTAGGATGTAAAGATATAAATTGTAGAGCGTCTCGTTCTTTTGCAGCTTAGTGACCATGTGACTCACAACAACGTACTCATCCCTTTCCAGTCAGCATACAGACCTCATCATAGCACTGAAACTGCACTTGTAAAGACCATGGATGGTATTTTAACATCCCTTGACAATAGTAAAATCTGTATTCTTACACTGCTTGATCTTTCTGCTGCTTTTGATACCATTGACCATGCTATCTTGCTAAACAGACTTAGATACTCCTTTGGCATCTCTGGCTCTGCACTGTCATGGTTCCAATCCTACCTTAGAACAGAAACAGTCACGGTAAATGGCCATCAATCTTTCCCATCAACACCTATATATGGCGTTCCGCAAGGATCTGTGCTAGGACCAGTTCTGTTTATTCTCTATACTCCACTACTTTTCGATGTTGTCAAAAACCATTCTGTAAATCACCATGCCTTTGCTGACGATAACCAGTTCTACAAAGAAACGACTTTTTCCGATCTTGACTCTGCCATTGGGGAACTTCAACGGTGTATTGCTGACGTTAAGCTTGGATGAATCAAACTACAGTTAAATGATTATAAAACTGAAGCTATTATTATTTCTTCAAGCAGACTGTCTATAAACAACATCTTGCCTTCCTCTCTTAAAACTGGAGATTCAGATGTAGACTTTGTATCTGGGTGTGACGTTTGATTCAAACCTCACAATGAAGAAACACGTTAACAATCTCTGCAAGGCTGCATACTTTCAAATTCGAAAAATCAGTTCCAGCGACATCTCCTTACTACTCAAGCAACACAAACTCTGGTGTGCTCTCTTGTCTTGTCCAGACTTGATTATTGTAACTCATTCCTCATTGGTTGTCCTAGATACTTAATACAAAAACTCCAGAAAGTTCAAACAAAACGCAGGAGCAAGATTAATCTTTAGAACCAAAAAGACTGACAATATCACTCATCTTCTGCGTTCTCTCCACTGGTTACCAATTTCTGCCCGCATTCAGTACAAAGTTGCCATTCTCACCTTCAACTCCATTTTGGGTGCTGCTCCTCAGTATCTAAGAGAATTGATTCAAACCTACACACCCCGTCGACAACTCCGATCATCTTCCGATTCACGGCGGCTACTTGCTCCCCGTGTTAAAACCCGATCCTTCGGTGATTCTTCCTTTTCTTATTCAGCTCCATATGTCTGGAACAGTTTACCTCACGATCTTCGCCACTCTCCTTCATTTCAATCTTTCAAAACTGGTCTGAAAACACATCTTCTTTAAAACGCCTATCCATTTACCTTCCATACCTTTTCGGTTATAACCCATGCAAACTCTCTCTCTCTCTTTCGTTGTGTGTGTGTATGTGTGTGTGTGTGTGTGTAATTATGTAATACGCATAGTCTCTGTTTTATATTGTTGTGCGCAAAATCATTATTTTTCTTCTTCTTTCTTTTGTGATTTATTTGCGCGCGCGCGCGCGTGTGTGTGTGTGTGTGTTTAATGTTTATTGTAAAGCGCTTTGAGCTCTCTTTATGGGAGGAAAACTCTCAACAAATATTCATTATTATTATTATTATTATTATTATTATTATCTGGTCTGGTATGGCGGGACTTCTGTTGCCATCACTAGGAACACAAACGACTGATGTAGTGATGATGATTTTTGTTTTTATTTTATTGCATTTGATTTTTTTTTCCTTTTTAGCTTTATCATATGCTGTTTCATTTCTTTATATAATTTTGTTGTATTTTAATTTATGTCATTTCATTTATTTTTTTTATTTTTTTATTTCTGTTTGCTTATTTGTTTATTTATCTATTAACATCTTTATTGGAAATGTGGTTTGCATTAATTTTGCCCACGAAGCTGTTTCAATGCATGAATATTTATTTCCCCTTCCCTACCATTTTTTTTTTCTACTACCATCATATATGTCATTTTATTAAATAATATACGTTTTCTATGCTGCCAGAGGAGAAGACTGTTGTGTCCATTAATTTTCTTTCAGTGTGCCGAATGCGTGCTGTACACAGCACCTCGCCTGTGTCTGATACCAGTGACAAGACACCCGGTCAGTTTGATTCTCCAGTCAATGTTGGGAAAACTGAAAGGGCGTACGTATACACAAAAAAGGTTCAGTTACTTGGGAAATCGGGGAAAAACAAATCTCAGCCCTTTTCCCACCAGGAGCCGTTACCGAGATTCGAACCCCGTACCCACAGATTGAAAGCCCAGCGCTTTAGGAAAGGGTAATATGGCTGCGTTTGACGAACAGGTGCTTTAGATGTGACGGGAGGTTTGTTTTGTGTGTGATTTGCTGTGTTTCAAAGCTGGTGGTGGTGTGAAGTGACCTGACAACACGAAGTGAACACGCTGTGGTCAGTGGCCAAGCGTTACAGGGCCAGGTCATTTTGAGCGGTTCTAATGTTACAGCTGGCCTTCTCTGTGTGTATCCCTGGGTTGTTGACGCGCAACACACACACACACACACACACACACACACACACACACACACACACACAGAGAGAGAGAGAGAGAGGGGGGGGGGCAGACACAGAGTATGACATGAAGATGAAGGAAGAGGCATCATGATGTGAACCACTACAGCTTGTGTTTTAATCACTGATCAGTTCAGAATGGGATTCCAGCCATTTACGAAGTTCATTTTCATTAGCTTTCCTTCTCCTTTCAGCCAAAGTGTTGAACGTGTACATGAAGGGATTGACAGCAGAGTTTAAGGGTAAAACAAATACAGCCAGGGCCACATTTACTTCTGCAGGAATTGCAGTTCCTGCCAATGCCAGCATCCCACACAAACCGATGGGAAACCAGCACATGAAATCTGTCACTGCAATCATGATTAGTCGTCGTGCTATGGTCATGTCCTGTGACACTTTGGTGGAATTAGTGTTCAGAGTATTGTTTTGTATTGATGAATAAATAGACACTTGACCAACACTGATGAATAAAAACAGAATCAAATTAAGGTAGATTAAGATGCTGAGAGAATATAGTTTCCCTTTAAAATCTTGTCTTGTAATAGGTAAAGGGATACAAATACCCGTCTGGCTATAGAATTCCCAATGTGATGCCATTGGGAGCAATGGTACCAAAGCCACAAAGCAAGCAACCAGCCATGTACAGAGACAAGCCACTGTTGCTGATGTTCTGCCAAACCTCTTGGTGCTAAAAGGAAAGCGAAGGACAATAAAACGATCCAGTGTAATAAGCCATATACTAAAGGCTGATGCCTCACTGGACAAAAGAGACAAAAATCCAGCTACCTTACAGGTCACACTGCTTTTCCATGCGTCATCATTGTAAAGATATTGTCCACGGAACAATTCATCAGCCACTCCAATGATAGCTATGTACACACCCATCAGAAAATCAGCCATTGTTAGGCTAATGACAAATACACTGAATCCACTTGAAGACGTCATGCTCTTGACAAACATCCGAGCACAACAGCAGAAGACGTTACCTGTCAGAGAGAGACAGGCGATCAGCCACAGAAATCCACGGTACGTCCATGACTGCAACAGATCTTCACAAGAAGAAACTTCATCACTGGGGGCAATGCAAGCTGATTCAGCATCACCAAACGTGTCAGGAAGTATTTCATTACAGCAAAGTTTGTAATTTTGTGTGGATACGTAACACAGTTTATAAACAGCCTTAAATATTTCAGGTGGAAACAGTTTAACAGGACTACCATCCATGTAGAGTTCAGTTAACTGAGGTGTGAAGCGAAACCCAGCTGAGCTAATTGTGTGAATGGAAGTGAACGTTAAATTCAGTTTTTGTAAGTGGTGAAATGATGATAAGACTTTAGGGTCAAACACTGTCAGCATGGTGTGGGACAGATCCAGCACTGTGAGTGCACTGTCCTGGTTAACAGGTGAGAGACCAGTGTGGAGTGAGGTGAGGGGATTGTTGGACAGGGAGAGTGATTGGAGATTGTGTAACCCAAGAAGAGATGTCAGATTGACATATTGCAGTTTGTTACTACTGAGATCAAGGGACCTGATATTGATCAAGTGTATTTGAGGAATATGGGTTATAGAACAGTGTGCAAAAACCACAGTAACAAGGAGGGTATTCCTGATAATATCTGTCAGTGTCATACCT
>NC_134908.1:22797181-22807181 GCF_041734735.1 Babylonia areolata
ACAGGAAGTTGGTGCAGTGAATCAATATTTACTGTGTCTAGTGCCCAGTATAGGAAGTTGGTGCAGTGAATCAATATTCACCATGTCTAGTGCTCAGTATAGGAAGGTGGTGCAGTGAATCAATATTCACCATGTCTAGTGCTCAGTATAGGAAGGTGGTGCAGTGAATCAATATTCACCATGTCTAGTGCTCAGTATAGGAAGGTGGTGCAGTGAATCAATATTCACCATGTCTAGTGCTCAGTATAGGAAGGTGGTGCAGTGAATCAATATTCACCATGTCTAGTGCTCAGTATAGGAAGGCAGGGCCCAGTCTCAAGTCGGGTATCCATTCACACCTGTGTGGAGTGAAGACAATCAGTGTAATTCACCTTTCTCAAGGGCACAACAGCGGGCCTTAAATCCGATCGCTATTAAACACAGAAGTCCAACACTTGATGGATTCTGCGACAGCACACCAAATTCAGAGGACGTCTTGGAAAAAGAAAATCACTTTTGTGCATCACATTTGCACATTCCCCACACAAAAGGGGCGGATTAAGTAGTGTGGGGTGTACGAAACTAAACAATGAATCAACCAGTGAGACGTTTCTCAGCCATTCTGAGCAAACCACTTGTTCTCAATCGCGTAGAAAACATATCGCTCAATTTTTTTTGATCGCTTTCGTCATACAATTTTTCGGATCAAACCTTTATTAGTCATTATACTCTGTCAGAATTTATTAGGAAAAAAATGAAGATAAGGCAGGTTCAGAAAAAAGAGTACTTTTTGAAAAGACTAGGGTTTTGATCACAATCATTTTTCGAATGGATGACGTATCCGTCTTGTACTTCATTTGCGTAAAAGTTTCTGTATCTGACCAAATTTGCATCCAAAGTTTATGGTGCTAAAAGATGTGATGTCTGTGATGAACTTTATGCCAAGGACCTTAAATATTCCAGCTGTCGGATGCCTGTCGAAGTTATCTTAACCAGAGCTAATCCTGGTGTACAAAGTATGACACTTTCAACTTCCAGTCAATATATTTTCTATGAATATCCTACCTGCTATCTGGAAATTTTAGAATCACCTCTGCCTGTAACATGCTTACCTTTGAAGGTATCGTTTCTTTTCACTTGTCTTACTTAAAAAAAAACTGAATTAACATAACTTTTGATCATCAAAACAATTTCTTAAGAGAGAGGGTTCATTATCCGGCTGCCTGGCTGATTGTCCAGTCATATAATTTACAACATGTTTCTGGTAATTCATTTAGTAAAGCAATGCAAGTTATAGCTGCTACACACTGCAGTATATATTACGAACATTTATCATTTCAAATCTATGTTATCTCCTTCAAAGCTTAACAAATTCGTTCATCAGCCCAAATCATATGATCATTGTAATTTCTCTGTTAAGATCCTTTCTTCTTTAGAGAACATCAAATGATTAGTGTGCCTCTGTTCAGATTCTTCTTTATAGCACACAATATATCAAAGCACAGTGTGTGTGTGTGTGTGTGTGCGTGTGTGTGTGTGTGCGCGCGCGCGTGCCTTTGATGTAGTACTTGTGTGATTTATGTTCATCCAAATGATAACTCTAACACAGAGAGAGAGAGAGAGAGAGAGAGAGAGAGAGAAAGGGAGAGAGAGAGAGAGAGAGAGCATGCATATGTCAGTTTCAAACGATTTTTTTCTGCTTAATGTATTCCTTTGAAAATGTGGCTTATATTTGTGTTCTTATGCTTCAATGTGTGGTACACGCTTTGTATCTATGAGTCTAACTCTAGTATGCTAAGTTGTCTGGTCACACACACACACACACACACACACACACACACACACAAACCCCAAGCACAAGCATATACACACAAATGTGCACATAAAAGAAAAAATGTTACCAAAGCGAGCTAAGTGCACCAGCCTGTGGCGTAGATATGTGAAATACACCATGTGTATGAGTTCTGACGTTAACGCATGGTCTCGAAACTAACCACAAGCTACAATGGACACAGTGTCAGCTTCAAGTCTGACCAGAGCGGGCAGTGTACACGTCTTGTCCGTGTGGATCTCGGTGCTGTGTGGATTGGCACACTGCCTCCTGTTTGTGGGCGCTGACATAACCACACATCAGTGGAGTGGGAAAAACATACACATGAACACCCCTGCTGGTCCACAGAACGTCAGTGACATATGTCCAGGTGTAGAGTACATCCTGAACCAAAACAACACATACATTACAATCTTACAGGTCAATGCGTCAGACTGTAAATTAACACAACACACAGCATATCAGGGAGTGGTGTATGGTATGTGTGGTGGTTTCAACACTTTCTGTAAACTGCATGTCAAGGCTCCATTGGGTATGTATATACGTGCTCATGTGGAGAGGTTAGTGTACTGGTGTGATTCTAAGTACCGAGAAACTGAAATACGTTTTTTGATACGGTTGTTATGCAATATCTACACTCTTCAGCACTTGTTTGTTGAGTCATCTTCAAGTAGCATGTGGATAAAACATGTCAACAGTTCAATGGGAAAACTTTATTTAGAAACAGTTAACAGACACGAGTTTATTGTTAGATATATTATTGAACATTGTGGATACATAATAACTCCATATGTAACATTGCGTCATGGCCTGAATCTCAGTGTAGAATGGAGAGTACCCTCTGGATGGATTATGACGAGTATTCAACAGATATCGATCTATATGCCACTTTCCCAGTTGAAACAATACTGTATTAAATTCTTTTCAAAATCAAATACAATTCACCAAAGTGTTGAATGTATATCTCCTTTTGATTATCCATCAGCTAAGATCATTTACACATCACTTCTATCGATCCAGCTTTACTATCTACCGCGTGTTCATCGTTGCCTAAAAATGTTTCTGTCTGCCTTCCCTGTGAATGACCAGCCCATAGAGTTAACAAACGGTTTTTTCAATTGTTCTGTAAACCATTACTCTCTTTTTCAACGTCATCTGGATTGTAATCTGGTGACAGAGTGTGAAGATGGACGGGATGAAACAGAACACTGTCCCTTCAGCAGTCCTGACTGCCGGGGATTGGTGACTTCACGAAACAAGTGTTTCAAGTTTATCGTCATGGATACGTGGAATTTCGTTCTATTTTTCCATTACAAATGTTTGAAACTGGGTGGAAGATTAGCGTCAGTAAAAACAAGAAGAGAACAGATGGATTTTCATCATCTCTTTATACATTTTTTTGAATTCTTTACGTATGTAGGTTTAAGATGTGGTTGGGAGAATGTGCCCTATGTATATAGCAGGTTTCGTAAATGGTCTGACAACACCTTGGTGTACAGCATGACTCATTTCAGTTCAAAAACTCCGTACATGCCATCACGGCGTGTTCACTATGGTGACCTTCACAACATGACGTTGGCGTTTCATTCTACCTTTAATGTAGGCAATTCGTTCACAGTTTGTGAGCTGCCATTACTCTCACAAGATGTCTCTTCTTCACGAGTGGCACTGGATCCTTTACGTTCACCAACAGAAATTCTCACACATACAAAACAATCTTTATCAGTTTCCTCAGCCAATCATCTTACGCATGTGATATTGTCACCTGATTTCAGAAGTCTTTGCATGGAAACATCGTCTGCACCATTTTGCACATCCATGAACATGACTGATGCAGAGTATACTGACATGTTTGTACTTGGAAGGAAAATGACACACACGTACACCATGTTTAGATGTGATGATGGCATCACAACTGTGCATCACACTCTTGTGTGTGACTTCACACAGGACTGTCCAGATAATGCTGATGAGTCATTTTGTGAATACAATTTGTGCACTGGTTTTCTGTGTTCTAACGGCCAGTGTGTATCACTAAGCCAACGTTGCAACGAATACTCAGATTGTGTGGATGACACTGATGAGGTTGGGTGTCCTGATGACAGCAGCTACCTGGCTAAAGAGGAAGACATGAAGCCACAGTTATATGTCAATCTGGATGGGGCAGGTTACTTCACTCAACAGGTGATGACAGCTGATGACTCTTGTCCTCACAGTCATTATCGCTGCACAGCTGAGTGGTTGTATTGTCTGCCTGTCTACACCCGCTGCAATGGATTTTCTGACTGTGTGTATGGAGAAGATGAACAAGACTGTGAGACAGCAACGTGTCCTGGTTTCTACCAGTGTCGAGGTTCCAGAGTTTGCGTGCATGGAGATCATCTGTGTGATGGCTGGGGTCAGTGTCCACAGCGGGATGATGAACTACTGTGTGACAGGACCTGTCCTGAAGGTTGTCTGTGTCAAGGTCATGTTTTCCTTTGTAGCAAACCATTTCCTCCAGACCAATATCTTCAGTTACGATACGTGGATGGAACAGCTTCAAACATGTCTCTGGATTATTTCAATAAAAACACGAATCTTGTTCATTTGACGCTGTCCCAGTGCTCCCTTCATAACATTTCACATATCAAACTTGCAAACCTGAAATATTTTGATCTTGCTAATAACTACATAAGAACTGTAGATATGGCAGTTTTTCTTGAGCTGCCTAATTTAAGAGCTTTACACATACAAAACAACCCTCTTAGCACGATGAATAGTGAAGCAACGAAGCACGTTCACTTTGCCCTTACACGAATGGATGTATCAAAAACAGATATCAATATCCTTTACAATGATTTATCCATATATTTGCCTTGCTTGCAGTTTTTGAACATGTCACACTGTGCTGTTGAAACCATTGGGCTGGAAGGTTTTAAAAATATGCGACACCTCAAAAAGCTGGATCTAAGGGGAAATAGAGTCACTAATTTCCCTTTAGATCTGTTTTCAAAGTGTGATCTACTAGATCGCATCTTTTCATCCAACTACAGATTTTGCTGTATGGATTTATTTCCCAAGCATTCTGGAAAAATTAACTGTTTGGCACCACACACTGTGCTCTCTTCCTGTTCAGCACTGCTACCAACTGAACTGTACAGGATTTTCTTTTGGCTGATTGGCGTTTCTGCCATGATGGGCAATTTGGTGTGTTTAATGACTTCACCTGCTGTGAAAAACGTGATTGGAAGCAGTTCCATCAGGGCTATTGCCCACTTGCAGTTTGCTGACATGTGTATAGGAATTCACGTCAGCATTATCGTGATAGCAGACACTATATTTCGCGGAAAATACATCCACATTGAAAAAGCATGGACTGGTGATACAATCTGCAAGCTGGCTGGTTTTCTTTTCTTTCTGTCCACTACAGTGTCAGAATTGATGATATGGTTTATCACTTTGTATCACATCTCTGTACTTTGTTTCCCCAACGATGGAAGGGGATTCAGTAAATGTTTGCCGGCAACAGGCTGTGTGTGGATTGTTGGGATTCTGTTGGCAATGATTCCATTTCTTCCTGGACTATCGCACTGGGGTCTCCAAGGTCAGTCAGGTCTCTGTCGTCTGGCATTATTTGATCACCTTCATTCCAGACACAACTTCAGATGGTTCAAGGCTATTGTGGCAGTCAACTTTATTATGTGTGTGATGGTTATAGCTGGTCAAGCTGTTATCTTCAGGCGAACACCAAAGTACAGAATAACCCTCAGTCCCTCACAGAGACCCGTGTATACTTCATTGCACGTGATGGGAAAAGTGGCTGTCACAGATGCTGTTTGCTGGCTGGCATTCGGACTGGTGACGATGCTGAGTTCACATGGTGTTGCTGGTTTCGATCAGATCCATGACACCATGGTTGTGTTCGTGTTGCCTTTCAACTCTGCTCTCAACCCACTTCTCTACATGTGGACTGTGAATACACAAAGACGACGTCAACAACAAGAAGAGAAGTTAATTCAAGTGTTGAAAGCAAGGCTTGTCCATACTGGAAATAAACAACAATTTATGTTCTAAACACATATATGTATATCAAGGGACAGAGAGAAACACTGATTGTATCTTCATTAAGTGTGTTGGTAATCCATTCTCCGCTTTTTTCACAGATTGACATAAGTTTACAGTTGGGCCTACGGCAAAGTGAGAGCTGTATTATCAATGGTGTCTCCGTGCAGTGGGAAATCCTTTACAGCTTAGTCTTTTGTGAAGGACTATGACTCTCAAACTAGAATGCAAGACTGCACTGACTCTTAGTGCTGCAGCGTTTGGGGACTAGCTGGCCTCTGGGAACCATCCCAGCACTGGCCGAGAGAGTGGGGATGTAACCTGGGCAAGACACTCTACACTGTAATCAAGTTCTGTCCCAGACAGTCGGGACAGCAGTTGCCTCCTCTGCTGTTCTGGTGGTCATAGTCGGACATGACTGACAGTCATATAGTTCGTGTGCAGTTGACCATGGACGTTACTCTAGAACTGCTGAATCAGAATTTAGCAGGTATGCAGACGAACGAGCTTTACACAGGGGGAGGGGGAGGGGGGGTGCTTTGGGTTTACATGTGTGTGAGTTGGGAAGTGTTATTGTTCAGATCTTGCAATTTGAAGTTAGTTGACTACCACCATCCAAAGAGCATAAATCGTGTTCGCTCAAAGATCAAAGCTGGCTCGTCAGTAGACGACGGTATATATGAATAGAAATTAATATAAAAAGATCAATAAAGAATACAGTTTAACATTGCGGTAATAATTTGAAGGAAAAAAAGAATATTTTTCGTGACGCAAGTTGTTGTTAGTCGTATCGGTTCGTGAAGCTTTGATGAGGTAGTTATCAGTTAGTGAAGCTTTGTTGAGGTAGTTATCAGTTAGTGAAGCTTTGTTGAGGTAGTTATCAGTTAGTGAAGCTTTGATGAGGTAGTTATCAGTTAGTGAAGCTTTGTTGAAGTAGTTATCAGTTAGTGAAGAGTAGTTATCAGTTAGTGAAGCTTTGATGAGGTAGTTATCAGTTAGTGAAGCTTTGTTGAAGTAGTTATCAGTTAGTGAAGAGTAGTTATCAGTTCGTGAAGCTTTGTTGAGGTAGTTATCAGTTAGTGAAGCTTTCTTGAGGTAGTTATCAGTTCGTGAAGCTTTGTTGAGGTAGTTATCAGTTCGTGAAGCCTTGTTGAGGTAGTTATCAGTTAGTGAAGCTTTGTTGAGGTAGTTATCAGTTCGTGAAGCTTTGTTGAGGTAGTAATCAGTTCGTGAAGCCTTGTTGAGGTAGTTATCAGTTAGTGAAGCTTTGTTGAGGTAGTTATCAGTCAGTGAAGCTTTGTTGAGGTAGTTATCAGTTAGTGAAGCTTTGTTGAGGTAGTTATCAGTTCGTGAAGCCTTGTTGAGGTAGTTATCAGTTCGTGAAGCCTTGTTGAGGTAGTTATCAGTTAGTGAAGCTTTTTTGAGGTAGTTATCAGTTCGTGAAGCCTTGTTGATGTAGTTATCAGTTCGTGAAGCCTTGTTGAGGTAGTTATCAGTTCGTGAAGCCTTGTTGAGGTAGTTATCAGTTCGTGAAGCTTTGTTGAGGTAGTTATCAGTTAGTGAAGAGTAGTTATCAGTTAGTGAAGCTTTGTTGAGGTAGTTATCAATTAGTGAAGCCTTGTTGAAGTAGTTATCAGTTAGTGAAGAGTAGTTATCAGTTAGTGAAACTTTGTTGAGGTAGTTATCAGTTAGTGAAGAGTAGTTATCAGTTAGTGAAGCTTTGTTGAGGTAGTTATCAGTTAGTGAAGCTTTGCTGAGGTAGTTATCAGTTCGTGAAGCTTTGTTGAGGTAGTTATCAGTTAGTGAAGAGTAGTTATCAGTTAGTGAAGCTTTGATGAGGTAGTTATCAGTTAGTGAAGAGTAGTTATCAGTTAGTGAAGCTTTGTTGAGGTAGTTATCAGATAGTGAAGCTTTGTTGAGGTAGTTATCAGTTCGTGAAGCTTTGTTGAGGTAGTTATCAGTTAGTGAAGAGTAGTTATCAGTTAGTGAAGCTTTGATGAGGTAGTTATCAGTTAGTGAAGAGTAGTTGTCAGTTAGTGAAGTTTTGATGAGGTAGTTATCAGTTAGTGAAGAGTAGTTATCAGTTAGTGAAGCTTTGTTGAGGTAGTTATCAGTTAGTGAAGCTTTGATGACGTAGTTATCAGTTAGTGAAGCTTTGATGATGTAGTTGTCAGTTAGTGAAGTTTTGATGAGGTAGTTATCAGTTAGTGAAGAGTAGTTATCAGTTAGTGAAGCTTTGTTGAGGTAGTTATCAGATAGTGAAGCTTTGTTGAGGTAGTTATGTAGATAGATAGGTAGGTAGGTAGGTAGGTAGGCAGGTAGGTAGGTAGATAGGTAGGTAGGTAGATAGACAGATAAATAGGTAGATAGACAGATAGGTAGGTAGTATGTAGGTAGATAGATAGATAGATAGGTAGGTAGATAGATAGATATGTAGGTAGGTAGGTAGGTAGGTAGGTAGACAGATAGATAAAGAGGTAGATCGATAAGTAGATAGGTATGTAGTAGGTAGATAGGTAGGTAGGTAGATAGATAGATAGATACATAGATACGTAGGTAGGTAGGTAGGTAGAGATATAGATAGATAGATAGACAGGTAGGTAGGTAGGTAGATAGATAGGTAGGTAGGTAGGTAGGTATGTAGGTAGTTAGAGATATAGATAGATAGATAGATAGACAGGTAGGTAGATAGATAGGTAGGCAGGTAGTAGATAGATAGATAGGTAGATAGGTAGGTAGACAGGTAGACAGGTAGGTAGGTAGGTAGGTAGATATATATATATATATATATATATAGATGGATAAATAGATAGATAGATAGATAGTAGATAGGTACATAGGTAGGTAGGTAGGTAGATAGATAGATACATTGATAGGTAGGTAGGCAGATAGGTAGGCAGGTAGGTAAACAGATAGATAAATAGATAGATAGATAGGTAGGTAGGTAGGTAGGTAGGTTGGTAGAGAGGTAGGTAGGTAGGTAGATAGATAGGTAGGTAGGTAGGTAGGTAGGTAGATAGACAGATAGATGTTTGGTAGGTAGGTAGGTAGGTAGATAGACAGATAGATGTTTGGTAGGTAGGTAGGTAGGTAGGTAGGTAGATAGATAGATGTTTGGTTGGTAGGTAGGTAGGTAGGTAGACAGATAGATGTTTGGTAGGTAGGTAGGTAGGTAGGTAGGTAGATAGACAGATAAGTCGGTAGGTAGTAGGTAGGTAGGTAGATAGATAGATAGGTAGGTAGGTAGATAGATAGATAGGTAGGTAGGTAGATAGATAGATAGATAAGTTTGGTAGGTAGGTAGGTAGATAGACAGATAAGTCGGTAGGTAGGTAGGTAGATAGATAGATAGGTAGGTAGGTAGATAAATAGATAGATAGGTAGGTAGGTAGACAAATAAATAGATAGATAGGTAGGTAGACAGATAAATAGATAGATAGGTAGGTAGGTAGACAGATAAATAGATAGATAGGTAGATAGATAGATAGGTAGGTAGGTAGGTATGTAGACAGATAGATAGATAGGTAGGTAGATAGATAGATAGATTTGTCATCCTATCCGATAGATAGGTAGGTAGATAGATAGATAGATTTGTCATCCTATCCGAATGACCAGTGTACCCAAAACGCCACCCAAGGTCTTCAGGAGGGGAAAAAATTCCAATCCCAATGAATGTAGGGTTCGAACCCACGCCCTCGGGTACCCTGGCTTCTTCGGCAGACGCCTTACCACTAGGCCAGCTCCCCACTCCGTACCATGGGTGTCAACACAAAATCACCACGCCCACAATCCATGCATGGTACACGTTGAGATCAGTGTGGTCACAGTGTTGTTTTATAACAGAGGAGTGGTGGTTTTGTCGTGTTCGTAGTCCTCTTTTTTTTTCTTTTTTTTTTTTTTGGTCACAACGGATTTCTCTGTGTGAAATTCGGGCTGCTCTCCCCAGGGAGAGCGCGTCGCTACACTGAGAGCGCCACCCTTTTTTCTGTATTTTATCCTGTGTGCAGTTTTATTTGTTTTTCCTGTCGAAGTGGATTTTTTTCTACAGAATTTTTGCCAGGAACAACCCTTTTCTTGCCGTGGGTTCTTTTACGTGCGCTATATTCATGCTGCACACGGGACCTCGGTTTATCGTCTCATCCGAAT
>NC_134908.1:22809681-22827308 GCF_041734735.1 Babylonia areolata
GCGCGTATTTGATCTTCTGCTTGCGTGTGTACACGAATTCTGTCACTCAAAAAGCGGGAGTCCGGGGCGCACATACACACACACGAGCGCGCGCGCGCGCGCTATGAGATATGAATGTGTCGTCCCCCCCCCCCTTACCCCCCTTATCCCCCTTACCCCCTCCACCCCCTCCTCCACTTCCTCCCCAGCACATGGCGCTATAAGTTAAAACGCTGCAGACAACAGATGTGTAAAACACTAGGAAACATCTGCTTGCACACAATTGCACACAGGCTTGATTTCAGCCACGCTGACCACGATGGTCACTCATCATCCTTGGAGAAGGGTGTGGGGGTGGGGTGGGGAGGGACTGCACTATTCAGTATCTGGTCGTCAGTTGCACCGAAAGTCTCCAACATATGCGAGAAGCAGCTCCAATCGTATGGCGAACGACCTCGCATATATCAAGAGACAGTTCAGCTGATTTCTGTAGGAGTGGAAATGAAGAGAGCAGAATATAGGAAAAATAGAATTATTATTATTGTTCTCCTCCTCCTCCTCCTCCTCCTCCTCTTCTTCTTCTTCTTCTTCTTATTATTATTATTATTATTACTTTTTTTTCTAATTACTATCATTATAATAATCATCTTCATCATCATTATTATCATTATTACCATTATTATTATTACTATTATGATAAATTATTATCATTATTAGTAGTATTATCATTATATCATCATCATCATCATCATTATTATCATTATAATTATCATTATTCATTTATTCATCTATTCATTTATCTATTTCTTTATCTGTTTATTCATTGCTTTTTTTTTGCTTTTTTTTCTCAAGGCCTGACTAAGCGCGTTGGGTTACGCTGCTGGTCAGGCATCTGCTTGGCAGATGTGGTGTAGCGTATATGGTTTTGTCCGAACGCAGTGACGCCTCCTTGAGCTACTGAAACTGAAACTGATTTCAGCAGGAAAAGCTGAACATGTGGAGTATGGCCAGGAAACAGGAACTTGTTACGGGATATAAAGCACCGTGCACGGCAAGAAAAGCTCAGTCTGTATCAGCGATTGACGTGAGCTTACAGCTGGCCCAACAGCAAAGTCAGAACTGTGTGATTAATGGTTTCTCCAATGCAATGGGAAGTCATCTATAGCTTAGACTTTTTTGTGAATTACTATGACTATGGATGCACTGGCATTTGGTGCTGCAGCCTTGGGGGAGCTAGTTGGCCTTTGGGAGCCAACACAACTCTGACTGTCCTGAAACCTTCTTGGCCGAGAGAGTGGAGATGTTACATGAACATGACACTCTCCACTAAGTGGAGACAGGAGAACACTTGGCTCTGGCGTCATTCAGGTACGTATAACTTCCTCCTCTTCGTCTTCTGCTTTATTCGTGGGCTGCGACTCCTACGTGCACTCGTATAAACGAGAGGGCTTTTACGTGTTTGGCCGTTTTGACCCCAGCCATGTAGGCAGTCATACTCCGTTTTCGGGGGAGGGAGGGGTGCGTGCCAGGTATAGTCTTGTTTCCCAAACCCACTGACCGCAGACATGGATTTCGGGATCTTTAACGTGCGTATTTGATCTTGTGTATGCGTATACACACGAAGGGGGCTCAAGGCACTAGCAGGTCTGCACATCTGTTGACCTGGGAGATCGGAAAAACTTCCACCCTTTACCCACCAGGTGCCTTTACTAAGATCCGAACCCGGGACCCTCAGATTGAAAGTCCAACGAATAACCAGTCGGCTGTTGCGCCCGTCGCATGAATAGGTAAGGGAGAGTTAGGCTCAAGAAATTCGGACAGCTCAACAGTTTGAGAGATTCGGATGCGTGGCGACCATGAGTGTCGGTGAGCAGGAATTGAGGATGGTAATAGTTCTGTTCCAGAACAACTGATGGTTCTGGATTGGTCCGGGGATGACGTCCTCATCTCAGCAGTGAGGTATGGATGTGTAGTTTCACTTGGTGTGGTTGAGAGTGAATGCGAATGGGTCCCGAATGGGAAGTTTGATTTTAGATTGTAGGTCATTTAAGGAGAGAATTTGAGTTGTTGAGAAACAGTCTTGAGGCTTGAGAATGGATTTTTTTACGTTGTTCTATATAAAAGTTTACTTTTTCTGAAGTTCTTCCAGTTTTAAAGCATCAGTCTTTGAAGATCATGTTGAGCTGTGGTTCCAGTTGAGACACTCTGGAGAAAGAGAGAGGGACAGAAAGAGAATGAATGAATTAATTAATTAATCTTTATTTTCCAACGGTGAAGATATTAGCACTTTGGCCGACTTACACATCTGCCGTTGTTCTAAGAGACACACAAACATGTACGCATATAAATGTAGTTAATACTTAATACATGTATAATGTACGAGTATAACACAGCGTCAAACTGAGAGACACAACATCGCTCACATCTGTACGGAACGGAAGCGAGTAACACACACGCACACACACGCACACTACACACACACACACACACACACACACACACACACACACCAAGGGAAAAACAACAACAAAACTCTAGCATGAATGCTACACATGAATGATTCAACTGAAATTAACACAGAAAAGTAACGATAAAATTTTTAACACAGATGTAAGAGACATAAAAGACAGCAAATAAGGCGACGGGTAATAGGGATATGGACAGATAGACACATTATGTGAAAGACAGAGAGAGGGAGAGACAGAGGGGAGAGAGAGACAGACAGACAGACAGAGATGTAAAGATATGTCAGTGTGGGGAAAAAAAAAAGAGTTGGGTGTGGATGGTTCACAATTTGTAATACATGTAAGTATACAGAATCGTAGACGTGACAAGACTAGAGTTTGATTTCGTTTGTTTGTGTCCACTGTAAAGAGAAAATCGAAAACAATATTCTATGGCGTGATACGTTATCAACTGATTGACGCATTTCGACATAGTTTGTAAGGATTGTCAGTGACAATATTATACCAGATTTTCGGTCTGGCTTTCGGCACGCATGCACTGTCCAAGTTACTCTTTGAATGTTGTGGTGGAAAAGGGTTCTTTGAGGTGTTTGGGGAGATTGTTCCAGCAGTGCGTGCCGGAGTATGCCAAACTCGATTTATAAAGGTCTATTCTTGGCTTGGGTAGAGTAAGAGTCGCATTTCGGGAGTTAGGGTTGCGAGTTTCATAGCAGACAATGGTTTGGTGTAGATAAGTAGGGCATTTACCGAATATAATTTTATGCATAAGTACACACTTACTCAATATTAGGTTCTTTGTCAAGGAAAATTGTGCTGGCAGTTGATATTGATGACTGCGTGTGTTTCGTAAAACACCACTGAGATGTTTTACAGCACGTCTGTGTACAGAATCTGGTTTTTTCATGTGCACTTCGCTGCAGTTGTCCCACACATTTGAAACGTAATTAATTCTAGACATAATGTGAGAATGGAAAAAGAAATAGGAAGCCTCTGGGCTGACGACATGTTTTAAACGGGATAATAGGTAAACATTTTTTGCAACTGACCTTGATAAAGAACTGATATGTGCCTCCCATTTTAGCTGGTTGCCAATAACGACACCAAGATGTCAATGTTCTGTAACTTGTTCAATAGCTTGGCCATCGATTGACAAAGTGAGCGGATTTAAGCCACGCTGGTGCTTTTGGCGAGTGGCTACAATCATACTCTTTGTTTTTTCTGGGTTAAGGAGCATATTATTTTCTGTCCACCAGTGGATACGTCGGTTAGGCTGGTTTGTAATCTATCATTAATGTGCTCTAAATTTACTCCATTTGTATGAAGAGAAGAGTCATCTGCAAACATGTCGCATGATATTGCAGATGAGGAGATACATAATGGAATATCATTGATATAAAGGTTGAACAATAAGGGGCCAAGCACAGAGCCTTGGGGAATGCCCATTTTAGTTATTCCCACATTCGAAAAAGTCCCGTTTACTAATACACTCTGTTTTCTTTCTTTTAAGTATGACTAAAAAAAAATTAACAGAATTTGTATCAAGCTGATAAACCCCTAGCTTTTCAAGAAGTATTCGATGGTTAACGAGATCAAATGCTGTCTTCAAATCTGGAAATACAATTCCGTTGATTTTTTTTGTCATTTATAGCTGTTAGCAGTTTATCTAAGAGACTGGTGAGGGCTGTCTGACAGGAGTGTTTTGGTCGAAACCCTGACTGATTTTGATGAAGCAAGTTGTGCCGGTCAAGATATTACAAAAGGTGCTTGTGTATGTGTTTTTCAAGTGGTTTAGAAAGCGACGATAGTATTGATATTGGTCAGTAATCGTTCAGGTCAGAGGGATTTTTTTTTACTTTAGGTAGTGGTATAATTTTGGCAGTTTTGAACATAGTTGGAAAAACACTTTTTGAAATACAGAGGTTATGAATATATGTCAGATGATGCACTGTATATGGCAGTGATAGAAGCAGAATTTTATTGCTGAGTCCGTCACAGCCATGTGTATTTTTTGTCCAAGGTTGGATATGTATTTACCGACCTCATAAACGGTTAGTTGTGGAATGTGAAATGTATCTTAATGGCTGAGCCTGTCTGAACAAAATGATTTTAGACTGACTGGACATTTATACTGATCTGAGTTTTGTTTCAGACGATTTGTCAAAGTTTCCGCGATGGATAGGAAGTGGTTGTTAAAGTCTGTTGCTGTGAAACAATCAGATTTCAATGATTTTCCGGGAAAGGACTTGTTGGTCAGTGCATTGAGAGCTTTCCATATGGATGAAGTATTGTCTGATTCTGACGTCGCTATCCTGTTAAAATATGTCTTTTTGGCCTGACGGACTAAGAACTTCACGTGTTTTCTTTGTTGCTTAAACGCGGAATAGTTCTTTTCTTTCTTTAGTTTATCTCTAATTTTGATCGCTATTGATATGATGACAGTAAACCAAGGAGGTGTTGATGAATTTCCTACCAGTTTTCTTGTAACTGGGGCATGCTTGTCATAAACAGATAAAAAGATTCTATGAAATGCCGCGACCGCTTCATCTGGATCGTTAGATTAATAAATTTCCTTAATGAGCATTCGGTAAAATCATGGAGAAAATCAACTTTGTTAAAGTGCTTATACGATCGATACGAGATGGTGGAGTGGGTTCTAGTTCTAGCTGTTGGTATCTTACAGGCAACTGTACACTGTATAGTGAAGTGGTCACTGATACTGGTCTGGTGTACCTGAGCACTTACGACTCTGGATTATTAGCATAGATGTGGTCAATCAGAGTTGAGCTGGATGGCGTAACTCGCGTTGCTGACTGTATTACTTGATGCAAATTAAACAGAGATATGGTAGAATCCCATGCCGGATGAGGTTTTTGAAAATCTATATTAAAGTCACCGAGAATGATAATATCCCTGCCACGAGCAAAATCCTGTACTTTGTCCATCATGATGACAAAATCATCATACCACCCGAAATTACTGGATGGGTTTCTATAAATGAATCCTAGTATAACTGGGCATTTTGCTACTTTCACCTGCAGCCAGACGCTTTCTACATTTACGGACTCTAAATCAAATCGTCTAATAGTAAAACCTTTCATAGTGTCGTGGACATACACAGGTATTCCGGTGTGTCCGGAATGAGTGGCATCTCTTCTGAACAATGAATAGTTTGGAATCCCAATTACATCATCGTCTACAGCTGGGGACAGTCTAGACTCTGTTATTCCGAAAATGTGACAAATTCTAGTCTGGTCAAGGAAGACGTTCACATCAGTCGCTTTGTTCTCAATATGGTAGACATTCAAATGACCCACAGTGAGATCATAAGTTTGCATTTTTGACATGAATGATTCGGTCTACACTTCAATTAACACTTCTTAAAAAAGGTGAAGCAAACAATATTTTCACAAACACTTCAGAACAATTCAGGGCAAAATTAATGAAAAGAAAAATAAGAAAAGCAAACACAGAATCCAAAAAAAATAAATCAATGCACACACACACACACACACACACACACACATACACACACCCACACACACCCACACACACACAATTTGTTCATATGCAAGTGCTAAGAAAAAAAATGAATCGCAAGGTCCACACGAAATGTTTACGAAGAAGAAAAAAAAAGTCGCTGGATGAAAAACATAAACACACGAAATTGAAAAAAAAAAAAAAAAAAAAAGCCTCCAATAAAACAAGAACAATCCAAGTCAAGGGAGTGTGGGGGACACGAAACCGAATCGGGGCAGAAGTTGACACTAGTATGTCACAACGGTCATCCACACTAAGCCAGGGGAAAAAAGAAGATGGGAAAACGAAGTTGGATTTTCTACAGTGGGTCCCTCAGTACAGTTAAGGAGAGACTGAAGGGTAGAGGCGCTGCGTGTGTTGAAGCCAGGGGTTGAAGGGCATAGCGGGGAAGGGAGGGAAAGGCCAAAAGGGGGGAAACATGGGCATTGGCTGGCTGGGTTTGTTATAATGCGGCATGGGTGGTATTGCAAAGTGGGGGCCACACGTTGCAATACCACCCATGCCACATTATAACAAACCCAGAGAGAGGAAGGGAGAGACATAAAGAGAGAGAGACAGAAGGAGAGGGAGGGAGAGACACAGAGAGACAGAGAGAGATACACAGAGAGAGGGAGGGAGAGAGACAAACACAGAGAGAAAGATAGAGACAGGGGAGCGGGACAGAAAGAGAGAGGGACACAGAGAGAGAGGGAGGGAGAGAGAGACAGAGATATACATAGAGAGAGATAGAGAAAGTGAGACAGAGAAAGAAAGAGAGAGAGACAGAGAGTGAAAGATACAGAGCGGGAGAGAGGGGGAAGAAGAGAAAGAGAGAAGGAGAGAGAAAGAGAGAGAGGAAGGGGGAGAGAGACAGGGAGAAACAGAAGAAGAGAGACAGGGGGAAGAGAGGGAGAGGGGGGGAAGAGAGAGAGGGAGAGAGAAAGAAAGCAGTTTAATGAAAATATGGAGGGGGCTGGGGGGGGGGGGGCATCATGGTGATATGTATCCATTGTCAATCAGTTCAGATTGAGATTCCAGCCATTTACGAAGTTGAGTTTCATCAGCTTTCCTTCTCTTTTCAGCCAAAGTGTTGAGCGTGTACATGAAAGGATTGACAGCAGAGTTTATGGGTAAAACAAACACAGCCAGGGCCACATTTACTTCTGCAGGAATTGCAGTTCCTGCCAATGCCAGCATCCCACACAAACCGATAGGAAACCAGCACATGAAATCTGTCACTGCAATCGTGATCAGTCGTCGTGCAATGGTCATGTCCTGTGATATTTTTGTAGACTTCATTTTCAGAGCATTGACTTGTATTGACCAATAAATGAATGCCTGCCCAGCGCAGATGAATAAAAATAGAATGAAATTGAGGTATATTAAAATACTGAGAGAGTACACTTTTCCTTTGAACTCTCGTCTTGTAACCGGTAAAGGGAGACAAATACCTGTCTGACTATAGAATTGCCAATGTGATGTCATTGGTAGTAATGGTACTAAGGCTATAAACCAACCAGCCAACCAAGTGCAGAGACAAGCCAGTGTTGCTGATATTCTATCAAACCTCTTCCTGCTAAAAGGAAAGCGAAGGACAACAAAACGATCTAGTGTAATTAGCCAGACACTGAAGGCTGATACCTCACTAGACAACAGTGACAAAAAGCCAGCTGTCTTACAAGTCACACTGCCTTTCCATGCATCATCATTGTGAAGATATCGTCCACGGAACTGTTCATCAGCCACTCCAATGATAGCAATATACACACCCATCAGAAAATCAGCCATTGTTAGGCTAATGACAAATACACTGAATCCACTTGAAGACGTCATGCTCTTCACAAACATCCGAGCACAACAGCAGAAGACGTTGCCACTCAGAGAGAGACAGGCGATCAGCCACAGAAACCCACGGTACGTCCATGACTGCAACAGATCTTCACAGGAAGAAACTTCATCTTTTGGGGCAATACAAACAGAATCAGCATCATTGAAGGTGTACGGTAGAATTTCATTGCAGCAAAGTTTATAGTTTTGTGTTGATATCAAGTGCAGTTTAGAAACTCCTTCAAATATGTCAGGTGGAAACAATTTGACAGGGGTACCATCCATGTAGAGTTCAGTCAACTCTGGTGTGAACCAGAACGCAGCTGGGCTGATAGTGTGAATGGAAGTGAACGTTAAATTCAGTTTCTGTATGCGGTGAAACAGTGACAGGACTTTAGAGTCAAACACTGTCAACATAGTTTGGGACAGATCCAGCATTGTGAGTGCACTGTGCTGGTTAGCTGCTGAAAGGCCAGTATGGAGAGAAGTAAGGGGGTTGTTAGACAGGGAGAGTGCTTGGAGGTTGTGTAGCCCCAGAAGAGACGTCAGGTTGACATACTGCAGTTTGTTTCTACTGAGATCAAGGAACTTCAAATTTACCAGGTGTGTTTCAGGAATGTTGGTAATAGAACAGTGGCTGAAAAACACACTAATAAGGAAAGTATTACTAATCACACTGTCCAGTGTCATACCTGAACCTGTAGCATCCAGGAAGCGGAGCTGAGGGAAGAGAGCTGCACTGAAAGGCTGAGGACACACAAATGAGTGACCTTGACACAAACAATTCACAGGACAGGTGATGTCACATAAGAGTTCATCATCATTCATTGAGCAATGAGGCCAACCATCACACAAGTGGTCACTATGTAAACATGTTGTTGAAAGTCTGCACCGAAAGAGTCCTGGACATATCAGCCTTTCACACCCCTCTTCATCTTCGTAGTCAATACAGTCATACATTTCATTGCAACGTGTGTAGACAGGCAGGCAGTTATTGAAGTCACCAGGACAGCGATAGTGGCTGTCGGGACAGGACTCATTGAAATTCATTGGAGTGGAGATGAAGTATCTGATGCCATCGAAGTTAACAAGAGCTGGAGGTGGACCTGACTGTCTTAGGAAATCAGTTTTCTTATACTCACGACAGTTCTGTTCATCTGACTCATCTGGACAATGGAACACTCGATCACATAACTTGTCATAGGACACACACTGACCATTGGCACATTTAAATGCGCTGACGCAAGGAGGGTGTTTACAAAAGGATTCATCACTCTCATCCTCACAGTCATTTACAAAGTCACACACCAGAGTGTATGATATTGTGATATCGTTTTCGCACACAAATATGTAGTCCACAGAAAACTTACGATCTAAACAGTCAGACCTGACTGTGTCTGGCAGCTCCCCACACACTTTGTACTTGTCAGAGCCACACAGAAAAACAGAATGTGTCACGTGACCATCAGGGCACTGTGACGTGCCTAGTGGTTGTGTGGACTGCCAAGATGTTCTGCTGGTCATAGGAACTACCTGAGACTGATCAACGCCTTTGTCTGTCTTGTTGTTTACTGTGAATTCACACAGTGCCCCGAAGTCATAGTGAAAATTGTTTTGGGATGCACACTTCTCAAAGTCTAAGCAAACTAGAGCATGAATAAAACAGACATGTGATGTATCAGATGTGAAAAAATCGTTGGCACAAAAAGGAAGTGAGTTATGGATGACTGTTCTTACTTCCCGGGTCACACAATGCATGTACATGTTTGGCAGTGACTCGTTTCCAATAGACAAACCAATCCAAAATCGTTCCACCTTAAAAGCGTTCAGTTTTGTTCTGAGCTGCATGTTGTCCACCCACTCAGGATCACATTTAGGTGAACCCAGTCTGCTTCCAATTGACTTGCAGTAGTCATTGGCTCTCTCGTTGTAACCCGTTTTTTCGCTGACGAATCCTCGTAGAGTGTTGACATATTTATAGCAACAGTCACAGATCGCTATCAGTCCGTTGCACTCAGGGCTGCTGAAGGGACAGGAGCCTGATTCGTCCTGACCGTCTTCACACTCCGTCTTCAGATTGCACGCCACGTGCTGGTGGAAGCTGGAGTAGTTCTCCACAGAACAATTCCAAAGGCCACTGGCTGTCTTAACAGGCCATTTTCCCTTAGGGAAAAACGAAAACAGAAATTTAAAACATGTTGTGTTGATGCAGTTATGTCTTGTAATCTTAAGAGTCAGCCGTATGGCTTTGGTTAGAACAGCGAACCTTTCAGCTTGAAACCAAATCCAGATGAAAGCCTTCTTTTCCATCAAACTTCTATTGGAATGGCTGTAATAGTGGAAATAGCGATACAGTGCAATGGCGCCCACGTTGTAAACATTATCAGTCGAACTAACCATGACTGCATTATCAGCTGGTACAGACAGGTCGCGGCATAAATAGAATCTGTTGGGATCACTTCCGCTGATTCTCAAAGGGATATAGCCAGATGACGGTGAAGTCATCACAACAGCAAGGTGCTCTGTAAATCATTTTATCAAACCAATCTATGAATACAACCTGCAAATAACTACCAGACAGAACAAGAAAGAGAAGCAGATGATTATGATGATGATGATGGTGATGAAGGTTAATGCCAGGACATCACGATGAAAGGCTTTGAGTACAGCCCTGTCACGTCATCCCAAACTTCTGTGGCCTTTAATGCCCTACTCTCATGGTGACCTTAATTTCAGTTAATCCTACCCTATGAAAATTCCTGTGCCCTGCAGTTTCCTCTTTGCCTTCAGTAATTCTACCTTGTCTTTAAAATATGTACAGCACCCAATGACTGGGGAGTTGGACTTCTGGTTCAGGCGGTGCAGTCTGTCGAAGGGAACGTCACTGGCCAGCTCCAGCTTGTCGGTGATCATGTCCCTGACTGTTGCCTCAAGATCCTCCGCAGTCTCCTTGTCCAGTCTCTGCAGTCCATAGAAGAGGATGTTGTTCTGTTTGGATCGGCATTCAAGGTCGTCCGTCTTCTCCATGTCGGCGATCTTTTTCTCTAGGTTGGCATTACCTTCCCTCAGCTCGGCGTTTTCTTCCGAAGACTGGCGCACTCTTCTTTCAGGTTCTTTACTTCACCTTGAAGCATGCCAAACCCATCTTTAAGGTCTCTGATGTCGTCTTTCATCTGATCAAATTTCAGATGCAAGTCACTGAGCATAGGCACCACATCACTCAGTGTTGGGTCTTTGGACTTAGACAACGAATCACGTGACGTGTCACTCACACTGGCTCGAGGAGAGGATGAGGACTGGGAACCAAGCTGGGTCTGCTTCATGCTATTACGAGGTCCAGGGTTCGATTCCACGTCACCACACTGAGACAACAACAAACTGCCCCAGGACAAAAATGACAGGAGGCAACCAAACAAAACACAGTCTGACCTGGTTTTCACTCTCCGCCCCAACTTCCGCAATTTTGAGTACACTCTCTTGGCCATAAAATTTGCAAAAATAAAGACAAGCCTTCCACAACTCTGTCTAAAACTTCAAGTTTCGGGAGGCATTGTCCCTTATATTGCAGTCTGCAAAGGATGGACTGTCTGCAAGTTGGTACTCTTGACACTTCAGTGAGAGGTCATTTTACAGGCTGTGTGTAGGCTCGCATAAGCACCACTGAACACCACCGAGGTGACTCAGGAGCAGTGCATGGTCTCCTCAGTTGTGTGGCCTCCTGGCGACCTAACAACGAGAGTTCCCTGTGAACTGCCAATGTTGGGTCTGTGACAGACGGACCTGGCTGTGGACGTGTATGGAGAACTGGGAATGAGCGGGGTGAGAGGGATGCTACTGTAGATGATGGGCCAGTATCTTTTTTTTTTCTTTTGTATTGAAATACCCTTGCAAACTTTTACTACGTACTTTACTTACCAAATATGTATTGATGCAATATGTAAAATGAAAATGTTATGACGATGATGTTGAAGAGAAAATGTAACCTTCTATGAAATGGAGAAAATAAAAAAGATTTGTATTCATGTTCTACTGCTGCACCTTCACAACAACAAAAAAACAAACAAACAAAAAAAAAAAAAATCCAATCTTATGGTGCAGTGGAGTTCAGCAACCTCTTGAATGAAATAGGGTACAGTTGGGTTAAGCAACCTATTGGCCTAAAATAGTTAGGGTACAGTGGAGTTTAACAGCCTATTGGCAGAAATAATAGTTGAGAGTACAGTGGGGTTTAGCAACCTGTTCGCCGAAGTAGGGTACAGTAGAGTTTAGCAACCTATTGCCAAAAATTATGCTGCTTATAGATGACCTTCTGCATCTTTTCCACCCTTTACCCACTGGGTGCTGAGACTGGGATTCCATCCCAGGACCCTTATATTGATAGTTTCACATTTTAACCACTTGGCTGTTGTAACTGTCGTCAGGTTAGATTTTAACGACTATATCACAGAAGCCATCCATTGTTAGGGTAGAGTTGAGTCTAATGAACTGTTGGCGTAGGAACTACAGTCCACGAACAGAAGAAAAGAAACAGAATTACTACAGTGTTTGAGTTATTTTTCTGTGTTACCTATGACGGTACGATGGTATCTGTGTCCTGTGGAAAAAGATACACCAAGCTTAAATCTGCCGTGCAGTGTATGAATTAACCCAAATTCCACCCATTATATCCTAGCAGGGGACACTCATTCATCTCTCTCTTGGAAATGCAGCAATGAAATATAGCTATTTCTTATACTATAGTCCTGATCCTAACTTAATTACTTAACTTCAAGCTATTCCATTGGCACAATAACTTTGGAGGTTTTCTCTCAGGAAGGTGTTGAATACAACAAAATAGAATAGTGGACACAGAAAGAATCTAGGAGAATCAGCAAGTCATAGATTTTTTTCTAAAAAGGCACATTACAGAAGTCTGTGTTGATGTGAATATACATGCAAACATGGGAAAATGTACATAAGGTCATACCAAACCAACGGTTTTGACTGAACTTTAAATTTCCATGCAACTTTTGTTCAGAATATTGGTGTAACTTTTATGGAGACACTGGGAGTGACAGGGAACACTGAAATGATATTGCAAGGATTGGTGAGCCCTCTGAGGTTACGTTAGGGGTGTAGGGGGGCATGAAGAATCACATACATTATAGTATGGGTAATACTGAATATGCTTATGATAGTGTGTGTGTGTGTGTGTGTGTGTGTGTGTGTGTGTGTTGCTGGATCGTATCTCAATGTGCTTGCATTAAAAGAAGTACTTGTGGACATAACATTTTCCGACCACAAAGATGCTTCAACGTCCAGAAACTCTTAAAAATATACATGTTGAAACACGTCTGGATTTATCTGTCTTCATCACTTCACCCGGAGAGCCATGCATCACATGGGGGCAGTGATGAAGATGAAGATACTCTACAGATTTTGAATCAAACATATCTCCCTGCTGACGGTACTCACAACAAACAGAAATGATGATATTCCTGGGAATTCTCCCTCTGCCAAACTGTAATATTCTTCCCAGGCAACCCAAACACTAGGAGAAAAGTGCCGTACCGACTGCCAGAACCACCATGTTGCTAGTGCAGTAAGTCACAACAGATTTGACGATCAGGAGCAGACAACAGTCTTGACCAAACTGAGCTACATGCTTCATTAGCTTGATCATCGAGTGTTGTCTGATGTGCTTCCAAATGCAAAGATATTTGTTTGTTGATGAGTCAACAATAGAGACAGAAAGGCATGACAGGGTTGACAACTTTTCAGCAGTCTCTGCTACCCCAAAGAGATGCGCATTGTGCCGGAGACACATTGAGAGGATCTGCCTCAAATGCCATGTAAATTTTTATATCCAATGTTTCAACCAGTTTCACGGTGTTTGAGAAGAGACAGAGGTTTTCTGCTGTTCACGGAAGTGTCATGACCAGTTGTCAAGAGGTGGCTCTTGAAATCACCTTGTTAAAGGTTTCCTTTCACATACACACACACACATACTTATATGTATATATATGTCAATAAACTTTCCTGTGTTAATATCGTTGATACAGTGAAGTTGTTTTGTGGACAAATTGGGATTTAAAATCAGAAAATATAGACTATTATGCGTGCTTTAAGAAAACTTTTTTTTCTCGATGTTCTTGTTCGTTTGTCCCATGGCAAATGTGACTTATATGTGGAATTGTATCTTTTCTTTGGGGGTTAGGGTTTTTTTGTTTTTTGTTTTGTTGTTGTTGTTGTTGTTGCTGTTGTTGTTTTTAGTAAAACTGAATTGAATCGACTCTATTTTATTGTCTTCTGTTAAATGAATTTAGATTTCTTGTCTTTGTCCTTGGTTGCACTGGCTCCCATTACATTCCTGAGGGGTACAGATAGGAAGAAATGTTAACGTCCCAAGTTGCGCCCTGGGTCCCCTACAGGGTGACAAATTTTATTTTGTACAAAAAATATTTATCAAAAATCATATAAATGTGTTATAAGGTCCCATACTGATGGAGTCTCCCATCGGTCCAACGGATAAGTAGGCAGGCAGACTTATCTGTCGGTGTGTGTCCTCATATGGGAGAAGAGGCCGATTCTGGATGCACAGCACTACCCACAGGTGTTACAAGGAAAACGTCTCCAGAAGCTGAGCCCTGCTTCCTTCGCTCACACTTCTCCTTAATGGCCAGCGTTCTCTTGTTTTCAAACGTCTTTATGCCACTAGAGCACAGCATCCTCCAGCGAGAGCGGTCAAGGGCATCAGTTTCCCAGGAAGTAATTTCTATGTCACAGGCTTTGAGGTTTGTCTTCAAGGTGTCCTTCAGCTGGCCATACAAAAGGATCTTCAGGATCCTGCTGTCTGTCATGCGGACAACGTGTCCTGCCCAGCATAGCTGGTACTGGATCAGCAGGCTTTCAATGCTGGGCAGGCTGCTCCTCTCTAGGACCTGGAGGTTGGAGACCCTGTCTTGCCACTTTATGCCAAGGATCTTTCGTAGGCATCTCTGTTGAAACTGCTCAAGTTGTTGAATGTGACGGCGATACGTCGTCCATGTTTCACAGCAGTACAACAAGGTGGTCAGCACAACAGCTCTGTAGGTTTTGATTTTGGTGCTGAGCCTGATGCCTTTGCTGTTCCACAGCCTGTTGTTGAGTCTGCCAAAAGCGGAGCTGGCCTTGGCGATGTGCAGCATTACTTCTGCATCAAGGGCTCCGTTGCTGCAAAGGGTGCTGCCCAGGTAGCAAAACTTGTCAACTGACTTGATCTCTGTGTCATCGATCTTGATTGCAGCTAGGGGGAAGGCACTGGCATTCTGTGAGGTAGCTGGTTGGTACATGGACTCGGTCTTCCTGAGGCTGATGGTGAGCCCAAAGCGCCTGCAGAAGGTTGAAAACCTGTCCATAATTTACTGCATGTCCTCATGGGTGTGTGCAGCAAGTGCGCAGTTATCAGCGAAGGGGAATTTTCTCAACAGTGCCTCAAACACCCTGGACCTGGCATGGAGTTGCCGCAAGCTGAAAAGTTTGCCATCTGTGCGAAACTGAACGTAGATGCCCTGGTCACAGTCTTGGAAGGCGTCAATCAGCATGGCAGAGAAGAGAATAGAGAACAGTGTGGGTGCCAGGACGCAGCCCTGCTTCACTCCATTTACCACAGGGAACGGATCCGACATGTCAGTAGTTTTCTGTACTTTCGCCTGCATGCCATTGTGGAATGACGCAATCAGCTGGATTAGGCTCTCTGGGAGCATCGGAAGTAAGAAGATGGCGAACGCTACTGATTCTCCAAGAGTTCATGGTAAGCAGAGAGACAGATGTTGAAGACAAGTTTTTCCATGGACAAACTTTCAGAAAAGTTACCCCCAGGTTTCTTGCAGTAGCAGAGAACTGCATGTTAATGTTGCCGACAGATAGAGAAGGGAGCAGAGTCAGGAAATGGCTTGTTCTGTGAGTGAATCAGGACTTCAGTCTTGTCATCATTTTGTCAGAGTTTGGTTGCTGTCATCCAATGCATGATTTCAGTGATGCATTCTTGAATGTTGTTAATGGTGTCATGGATCTGGCTCGGTACACACGAGTCATATAATTGTGTGACATCGGTAAAAGATTGGCTTTGGACATTGTGCTGAGCTGTGGTTGAACCAAGTGGCTTTGTATATAAAATGAAGAGATTGGGTCCCAAAACTAACCCCTGAGTGACGCCAAGTTCCAGAAGAAAAGGCTGAGAATAGTGTCTGTGGGTAATGACAATCTGTGTTGTTAGACAGGTAAGATGAAAACCATTTCAGTTCTGTGCCAGAGATGCCAAAAGAACGAAAAAGACGATTAATGAGGATGCTGTGATCGATTGTATTGAATGCTGCTAAGAGGTCTAAGAGGGTGAAGACAGACAGTTTACCAGTATCTTCAGACAGCAGAAGGTCGTTAATGACTTTGAGAAGGGCTGTTTCAGTGCCGTGGGAAGGGCAATAGGCAGACTGAGACAGGAAACAGGCTGTTGCAATGTAGATATTCAGACAGCTGGAGGAGAACAATCTTTTCTGTGATCTTGGAAAGAAAAGAGAGATTGGTGACAGGACGATTGTTTTTCAGAGTGTTTGCTTCGAGCGTCGGCTCCTTGAGCAGTGGTGTTACAAGGGCTTTTTTTGTACATATCTGGGAAAATCCCTGAATGAAGAGAGTTGTTGATGACAGAGGTCAAGGCAGGGAGGAGCACATCAACATATTCAACCAAAAGGGATGTGTGCATTGGATTAAGTGCACATGTTTTGGAGCTAGGTTTCATGAGGACATGCTTAACATTCCCCTCTGTGACAGGACGAAAACTGTTGAAAGACGAGGAATAGTGGGGGGTTGTCAGCAAAGAGAGGATTGAGTACAGACTGGCTAAATGTATCGAAGCTATCTCTAATTGTCTTAATCTTGGTGGTGAAAAAATCAACAAAAGCATCAGAGAGGTCATCAAGAGGAATGTCTGTTGGCAAGGTACAGTCTCAGCTCCTGCCAAGGAGATGGTCACTCGTTTAGAACAAGTTTTTAACAGATGTACTGGCTTCGATCTTTGAGCTCCAGTATTCTCCTTTGGCACTCTGAACAGTGTCTGTGACCATCTGTTTTGCTGTTAAGAAGATCTGATGGTCCGCTGTCAGACCACTTCTACGCCCCTTCCTCTCAGCGTGACGGTGTTGTCACTTGGCGTCACGCAGGATGTCGTTGACAGCTGCATCCCACGGGGACGGGCGGCCTGAAGGCACACTCTTCTCTGTAGCGGGGACGTGCTTGTCCAGCAGTCCGTGCAGACCATCATCCACCAGTTGGGCGGAGAGGTCAGGTCCAAGATCTTCCAGCATGTCGTGGATGTCGGCCTTGAAAGCGTCTCTGTCGATGGCTTCGCGCAGTGCGGTACACAGGCTGCCTCCTGGGGCGGGACACTCACAGACTGCAGAGAACAGCAGCCTCGTCAGAGGAGACCATGTGGTTGACACAGCAAGAGTGGACGAGCTGATCAGCCTCTCGGACAGGAGCCAGTCCAGGATCCGTACAGGACCCAGTCAAGGATGTGGCCGCTTCTGTTGTAGGTAGCCTCCTGCAATGTTCAGTTCAGTTACTCAAGGAGGCATCACTGCGTTCGAACAAATCCATATACGCTACACCACATCTGCCAAGCAGATGCCCGACCAGCAGCGTAACCCAACGTGCTTAGTCAGGCCTTGAGGGGGAAAAGGTTAGCAGATAGATAATAAAATAAAATAAAATGCGGAAAAAAAATGGAAAAAAAAGATGAAAAAGACAACAATGATAATAAATAAGCAAAAAAATGTAAATAAACACACGCACACTCACGCGCACGCACACACAACAGATATG
>NC_134908.1:22827408-22872408 GCF_041734735.1 Babylonia areolata
GTTGGTTTCAGGCGAATGAATTGATGGAAAGCATGTTTCACAGCTTCAACTTCCATTATTTAATTATCTAATCATTCATTCATTTATTTATTTGTTTATTGAATTATTTATTTATTCATTTATTTATTTATGTAGTAGTAATAGTAGTTGTATTTCCTCAAGTCCTCAAGAGTAAAATAATGTGATCTCTCTTTCAAAACATGCACAAAACATGAGAAAGATTCTTCACTTTTCACAAAACGAAAGCTGAAGCGCGATATGTTTACAAGATAGACAAGACAGCTCTCATTTCTTCACAGTCCTTCAGTCTGGGAAGGGTCAAAGCACTGGTCTAAATAAGTGGATAGCGCAGGCCTTCTTTGAGCCCCTTCGCTAACCGAAGCCAGTGGAAGTGACCAATCAGCCATTTTGCCACTCGCATCAGTTCAGCGCGAAGCGGTAACTCTATACAGTTTGTGACTTGAGTTTATGCAGAATAGTGCAAAAACCACTTCATATTCTACACAGCCACGATGCCCATGTATGATGAATGGAACAGCAGCTGTCAAGACTGCAGTGCTGAACGAGAAAATGGATAATCTTTTCACTTGTAAGTAAACTTTTCCCATTTGTTATCTTTCATCGACGACACGTGTATACATCTCTCTCTCCCTCTCTGTCTGTCTGTCTCTTTTTCTGAAAGGAAATAGCATGCTCTCTTCGTCTTCTTCTTCTTCTTCCAATCATTATCATTATTGGTGATGGTCATATATTTATGCATAATGCAAGTGTATTCGTTTGTGTGTGTGAACTGTCTGTTTTAGTATTTGCATGTCTTTCTTGTTCCTCCCGTGACATTCGCATTTTTCGCATACCAAACAGGCGAAAGAAACTCCGTGGGGAACGTGCTTTCTATTTCATTTCATCTGTCATCTGGAACAAACTCCCTTGTTCTGTCCCACACGCTCAGTCTTTGGCCTCATTCAAATCAGCTCTCAAAACTCAACTTTTCCACAGTTTTTATGATTCGTTTTCCCGCCCTGTGTGTCTGTCTGCAATTGTTGGTGGGTGGAGAGATGAATGGGGCTGTATCAGTATGAGTGTGTGTGTGTGTGTGTGTGTGTGTGTGTGTGTGTGTGTGTGTGTGTGTGTGAGTGACCTGTCTATTTTGTGATCCGCATTGGCAAATGAATGTTATGAAATGTATCTGCATCAATGTATGTATGTGTAATTGTATTTGTAAACGCTTGGGGCTTCCCGAAGACAGGGCGTCCAAATATTCTTCTTTAAAAAATTTTTTTATCATCATTATCATCATCATTATCATTAAGTACATCACCAAGCTGAAAGGTAAGAACTTTCATTTTCAAAGCTTTTCTACATGGACTGCACGCAACATTCTCCGAGGCACAACACGAGTCTCAGTCTATTTAAATAGATTCTGAAACACAGCATAACCATTCCTTTAGGCTATGAATTTTAAACCTTTCCGTCTGTGTGTGTGTGTGTGGGTGTGTGTGGGTGTGTGTGTGTGTGTTTATCTATGTTCTTTGCCTCTATGTGTATGCCTGTGTGTCGTCATTATTTTTGTCAGTCTGTGTCCATGCTCTGTATATGTGAGTGTGCGCGCGTGTGTGCGTGCCTGCATGTGTGTGAGTGTGTGCAAGCATGTGTGTGTATGGTCGCGCGTGACGCGAGCGTGCATGTGCATGTGAGTAATTTATCGCTGGTCAGATTCATGGTAAACTTAGCGAAACAAATTGCGTGATTTATGTGAAAAGAAACAACCTGCCTGATTTATGACGAACCATGGGATGAAACTTTCAAATCTAAACAGAAATAAAAGAATGAGAGAGAGAGAGAGAGACAGCCTCGGAAACAATGAATGAATGATATGAATACTTATATAGCGTCTATCCTTGTTCGGAGACCAAGCTTGAAGTGCTATACAAACACGGTGCTATTTGCACAACAGGCTGCCTACTTGCGTAGAGCCACCTGACGGCTGCTATTGAACGTTCATCATTCGTTTCCTGTGTCATTCAATTAAATTTCAGTCACGCACACATACACACTCATACAGACATGTATTACCGTTTTCTTTCTTTACCCCCACCATGTACGCATCCATACTCCGTTTTTGGGAAGGGGAGTGCATGCTGGGTATGTTGTTTCCGTTACCTTCCGAATGCTGACATCAATTACAGGATATTTAACGTGAGTATATATTTGATCTACTATGTGCGTGTACACATGAAGGGGGTTTAGGTACCAGCAGGTCTGCACATAATTATGTGGACCTTGGAGATTCTCCACCCTTTACCCACCAGGCGCCGTTACCGAGATTCGAGCCCGGGACCCTCAGATTGAAAGTCCAACGCTTTAACCACTCAGTTATTGCACCCGTGAGACAGACAGAGAGACAGAGCGCGCAAGAAAGAGAGGGAGAAAGATGGAAAACAGAGAAAGAAGGGAGAGAGAGACAGACAGAGAGGGAGGGAGAGAGAGAGAAACAGAGAGGGAGGGAGAGAGAGAGACAGACGACAGAGGATAGGGAGAGACAAAGATAAAGACGGAAACACAACGCACCACACAAATGCGCGGAGCTACGGGCTGCGCAGATAACTCGGCACGCAGATCGTGTGATGGCGTCACTTGCTGTTTTGAGACGTTGCACGCACATGTGCGAACCGAAATTTGACTAGAAACAAACAAACAAACAAAAACCAACTAACGGTCTAACGGGGAAAAACTCATATAATTCTACGCAGGTATCACCCATCTATCTTTAGAGTAACTTCCCTTGATCTAAACCGGTTTGATATCCGGTAGAATCAACAAACGTTGCAGCAACGCGCTTGACTCCAGCCGTTCTCTGTCGTTTCGCTGTGAAGATGGCGACAGAGCGAACGAAACGTGTAGTCGTGTCACTTGCAAAAAGTGTTTCAAGAAAATGTTCCGAGTGGTTCTGATGACGAGCGAAGCCATCTAGAAGATAAACATGAATACAAAGAAATTGAAGACGATTTATGTGAAGACTTAGTCGTTAGAGATAAAAGTGAAAATAAAGAAGAAGGTGACGATATTGACAAGGCACATGTTGAATGTGACACTGTGTACTTATCATCATCTTCTTTTGTTTTGCTTCATATTAGTGTTCAAGATTAATTCTTTGAATGCTTGAGGTGAGTGAAAGATAAAGTTATTACATTATTTTATGATGTTTTGACACACTCATGTGCACGTATTTTTCTTGTAGAATGCAAATTTTGCAGTGTGATAGAAGGAAGACATTTCTATCAAATGATACCAAACACTTATTTTGAATCTCGGTAATAGAGATTTATTAAAGTTAAAGATCATAGCCTTGAATTCACATAGTGAATCCATATCCACTGTGTCAAGGGCTTGGCAGAAGATCGCGGGCCCTAGGCCTCTCCTTTACCATTTTAACTTTCCCCAGTGGAAGTCAAATACCCATTCACAAATCGAATTAAAGTGCCTCTCCCAAGGAAACAACACCATGCCGAACTGAGGCTTCGACCCCTGATCACTGGTGAGCACTGGATCACAAGTCAAGTACCTGACCTATTCATGCATGGCGCCTCTTATACTATAGCCAAGTGCTAACTTTGATATCATAGGAATTCACTGTCATATGTTTTGGACTGGTATTTAAAATGTGGGTGATGATTTGCCATGTGCTGACAATAATCATTTTCGACAAGGGTGCAAACTCTAACAATAGATCAAGGTGCAATTCCTGGTCCTGTTTCGATTACCCACTGTTTCCATGCCCTTGATGAATTTTCTTTCATGTTATATGATATATATATATATATATATATATGTGTGTGTGTGTGTGTGTGTGTGTGTGTGTGTTCTCTTTTTTTCTTCTTTTTTTTAAATTTTTTTTTTACATGATACATATGTTATTTGTGTACCTATCAGAATGGATTTGTTCTAGGAAACCACTCTCGTTCCCACGGGTTCTTTTTCAGTGCACCAAGTGCATGCTGCACACAAGACCACGGTTTATCGTCTCATCTGAACGCTCAGTTTGATTTTCCAGTCAAACGTGGGAGAAATGGCAAGGCCAGGATTCGAACCCAGAACCTCGGGGACTCTGCATTGGCAGATGAGCGTCTTAACCAATCTACCAACTGCCGCCCTGCAGAAGAACTCGACCAGACTGTGGAAGAACTTGTTTGACAGTATTCTGCAAATGTTGAATCAGAACAGGCACAACTGAACTCCCCTCAAGTGACTTAACAGTAGTGCTGGGTCTCCTAATGTGTGTGGCCGTCAGGCGACCTAATGTTGATAGCTTGTTGTGCAACACCAGCACAGGGAACAGGACAAAACTCGTTCAAGTGTGTTGAGACTTAAGGACAGATGGTGAGGTCCTGCCATTGAACACTGAACTGGCAAAGACAACGGAACAGTTTGAAAGTTGCCATAAGAACACCTGGAAAGTGTAATGTTTGAATGTGTGAAATAGTCAATGTGCATCAGAGCGTTTTGAAACCTAACCATGATGTATGAAATAAGTAAGAGATAATAATGGAAGGAGTGTCAGCTTCAAGTCTGACCAGAGCGGGCAGTGTACACGTCTTGTCCGTGTGGATCTCGGTGCTGTGTGAATTGACACACTGCCTCCTGTTTGTGGGCGCTGACATAACCACACATGTGAACAGCATATACATGAACACCACGGCTGGTCCACTGAACATCAGTGACATGTGTCCAGGTATTGAGTACTTCCTAAACCAAAACAACACAAATTTTACAGTGTTAAAGGTCAATGTGTCAGACTGTAAGAACTTACCACAACTCACGGGACATGAAGTGGTTTACGGTGTGTGTGGTAATTTCAACTCTTTTTGTAAACTTCACGTAAAGGCACCACAGGGCAAATATGTTCGTGCTCACATGCAGAGGCTAGAATACTGGTGTGATTCAAAGCACCGAGAAACGACAGTATCTTTCTTATCAGATGATGATGAAAAGCGTTCTTTGTTATGTAACATTCATACTCTTGATCAAATGTTTTTTGAATCACATGGTTTTCCAAACAGCATGGTGATGACAAACATCAACATTCCTTTGGGGAAAGTTTATTTCGACGTGATCAGTGCTCACAGTTTTATTGTAAAACATGCAGTGGACTATTCTGGATATATAATAACACCATATATAGACTATACCTTCAGAGGCCGGAATTTGATTGCAGAATGGGGAGCTCCTTCTGGGCGTATGATGGTGAGTGTTCAACAGACTGTGGGTTTTGGATTGTGTCAGGGAGACAGCGATCCAGATGTCTGGATAGAACTGCATTTGAAGCCAAATACACTACATAGTCGTATTGAACATATGTGCTGTTTTGATTGTCCATCAGCAAAATTCATTCACGCATCACACCTAAAAATTCATCTTCAGTACCGAATATACAACCATCCTGGTCTGAAAATGTATCTGTCTGTCCTGCCTGTGAATGACCAGTCTGTGGAGTTGACAGATGGATTTTTCAACTGTTCGGTAAGCTGCTACTCTAATTTTCAACGTCACCTGGACTGTAATCTGAAGACAGAGTGTGAAGATGGACAAGATGAAACAGAACACTGTCCCTTCAGCAGTCCTGACTGTCAGGGGTTGGTGGCTTCACGAAACAAGTGTTTCAAGTTAGTCAACGTGGATATGAAGTCTCTTGTTCCGCTTCCCCACTATGAGTGTTTGAAAATAGGCGGAAGATTAGCGTCAGTGAAAACAAGAGAGGAACAGAGACATTTCCAACACATATTTAAACCATATTTATTCTTCAGGGTGGTTATTGGATTGAGGTGTGGCTGGGACGCTGTGCCTTTTGTATACAGTAAGTTTTGTAAATGGTCTGATGACACTTTGATCTACAACATGAATCACTTCGTTTTCGGCACTCCATATCTTCCATCAAGGAGTGATGATACGAGAGAGCTCTTTAACATGGTATTGCGTTTGGGAAAAATGACCTTTTATAACGATGAGATAGTGTGTGAACTGAAAGTATCATCGCAGGATGTTTTTAACTCTAAAGATTTACTGCCTCATATGCAGTCATTAAAAGCAATATTTACAGTCACAAAGCAGTCTTTACATCTTTGCCCAAACGATCTTATTACTCATGCAGTTTTCTCTTGCCATTCTGAGAGTCGTGTGAGACCACGGCATTCCCCGCATTTCATCCCCCTGAACATGACTGATGCAGAGCATACAGACACGTTTGTCCTTGGGACAATCACGCAGACATACACCATGTTTAGATGTGATGATGGTATCACAACTGTGCAGCACACTCTTGTGTGTGACTTCAGACAGGACTGTCCAGATGGTACTGATGAGTCATTTTGTGAACACCCTTCATGCACTGGTTTTCTCTGTTTTAACAATCAATGTGTATCACTCAGTCAATCTTGCAACCAATACTCAGATTGTGTGGACGACTCTGATGAAGTTGAGTGTCCTGGTAACAACAGTTACATAGCCGAAACCAAACAGAGAAACATGAAGCATCAGTTTTTTGTGAATCTGGATGGGGCAGGTTACTTCACTCAACAGGTGATGACAGCTGACGACTCTTGTCCTCACAGTCATTATCGCTGCACAGCTGAGTGGTTGTATTGTCTGCCTGTCTACACCCGGTGTAATGGATTTTCTGACTGTGTATATGGAGAAGATGAACAAGACTGTGAGACGGCAACGTGTCCTGGTTTCTACCGGTGTCGAGGTTCAAGAGTTTGCTTGCATGGAGATCATATGTGTGATGGCTGGGGTCAGTGCCCACAGCAGGATGATGAACTGCTGTGTGACAGGACCTGTCCTGAAGGTTGTCTGTGTCAAGGTAATGTTTTCCTTTGTCACAAACCATTTCCTCCAAACCAATATCTTCAGTTACGATACGTGGACGGAACAGCTTCAAACATGTCTCTGGATTATTTCAATAAAAACACGAATCTTGTTCATTTGACGCTGTCCCAGTGCTCCCTTCATAACATTTCACATATCAAACTTGCAAACCTGAAATATTTTGATCTTGCTAATAACTACATAAGAACTGTAGATATGGCAGTTTTTCTTGAGCTGCCTAATTTAAGAGCTTTACACATACAAAACAACCCTCTTAGCACGATGAATAGTGAAGCAACGAAGCACGTTCATCATGCCCTTACACGAATGGATGTATCAAAAACAGATATCAATATCCTTTACAATGCTTTATCCATATATTTGCCTTGCTTGCAGTTTTTGAACATGTCACACTGTGCTGTTGAAACCATTGGGCTGGAAGGTTTTAAAAATATGCGACACCTCAAAAAGCTGGATTTACGGGGAAATAGGGTCACTAATTTCCCTTTAGATCTGTTTTCAAAGTGTGATCTACTAGATCGCATCTTTTCATCCAACTACAGATTTTGCTGTATGGATTTATTTCCCAAGCATTCTGGAAAAATTAACTGTTTGGCACCACACACTGTGCTCTCTTCCTGTTCAGCACTGCTACCAACTGAACTGTACAGGATTTTCTTTTGGCTGATTGGCGTTTCTGCCATGATGGGCAATTTGGTGTGTTTAATGACTTCACCTGCTGTGAAAAACGTGATTGGAAGCAGTTCCATCAAGGCTATTGCCCACTTGCAGTTTGCTGACATGTGTATAGGAATTCACGTCAGCATTATCGTGATAGCAGACACTATATTTCGCGGAAAATACATCCACATTGAAAAAGCATGGACTGGTGATATGATCTGCAAGCTGGCTGGTTTTCTTTTCTTTCTGTCCAGTACAGTGTCAGAATTGATGATATGGTTTATCACTTTGTATCACATCTCTGTACTTTGTTTCCCCAACGATGGAAGGGGATTCAGTAAATGTTTACCGGCAACAGGCTGTGTGTGGATTGTTGGGATTCTGTTGGCAATGATTCCATTTCTTCCTGGACTATCGCACTGGGGTCTCCAAGGTCAGTCAGGTCTCTGTCGTCTGGCATTATTTGATCACCTTCATTCTAAACACAACTTCAAATGGTTCAACGTTATTGTGGCAGTCAACTTTATTTTGTGTGTGATGGTTATAGCTGGTCAAGCTGTTATCTTCAGGCGAACACCAAAGTACAGAATAACCCTCAGTCCCTCACAGAGACCCGTGTATACTTCAGTGCACGTGATGGGAAAAGTGGCTGTCACAGATGCTGTTTGCTGGCTGGCATTCGGACTGGTGACGATGTTGAGTTCACATGGTGTTGCTGGTTTCGATCAGATCCATGACACCATGGTTGTGTTCGTGTTGCCTTTCAACTCTGCTCTCAACCCAATTCTCTACATGTGGACCGTGAACACACAAAGACGACGTCAGCAACAAGAAGAGAAGTTAATTCAAGTGTTGAAAGCAAGGCTTGTCCATACTGGACAAAAAACATAATTCATGCTGTACGTGCATACATACTTTATATCAATAGAGAGAGGAGGACGAGCAGGACGCCGACGACGACGACGAAGAAGAAGAAGAAGAAGAAGAACCTGAAACAGGTGATATGGATCTGGCAGCAAAGATTGGAGGCCAGCTCAAGATGTTGCACAACTTCAACCAACTTTACTATCTTCTATTTCTGTTTAGGGCTTTGTGCAGCTGAACTTTAACCCCTTAACTGCTGCTGTTGAGGACGCTCCACAGTGTTGGGCTGACTGTTGCCCGACTGAGATAAAATTGAGGTTTCAAGTCAGGGCGTTAGTCTCCATTCTTTATTTGAATTTCTTAACTTTCTTGGAATGTTTCATTGCTTGTGTTCATTAAAACCAATTACACAACACGCAAAGCAGTTCTTGCACTCCGGATTATTGCCACACTGATTGCATTTCACTAATGTTCAACAGTCAAGGGGTTAAACAGTACTCGGAGAAAAACTATTGATAAAATGATAAATAATGGTGGTTATGACAATCCAGTAAGGTGTGGTGGCAAAGACTGCGAACAGAAAAGACAAGAGGTTTATTGATTGCAATATTTACTGTGACTGCACTTAAAGTGGTAGTAGATCATCACAGGTTGACTTCTAACTTGACCTTATGGTTCCGACACTTTGACATACATGATGCAAATAATCGATCTTGTTGGTTTCTTTGTAGGTATTGTGTAAGAAGTTCATGTTGTAGCTGGTGCTATCATTGTATTTTGCTTTATTGTTGTTAGTGTTATTGTTCGTGAATAGCGTTGTTGTTAGTGTTATTGTTTGTGTATAGTGTTGTTGTTGGTGTCATTGTTCGCGTAATGTTGTTGTTATTGTTCGTCTAAAGTGTTGGTGTGGTTGTTCACGCATTGTGTTGTTGGTGGTGGTACTATTGTTAGTGTACAGTGTTACTGTTTATGTTATTGTTTGTGTATAGATCTGTTGTTGGTGTTATCATTCCTGTATAGTGTTGGTGATTTTATTGTCTTCAAGTGGATTCAGTGTGTTTGTCATAAGCCTAACCATGGCTGATTTTCTGATGGGTACATTGCTATGATTGGAGTGGCTGATGAACAGTTCCGTGGACAATATCTTCACAATGATGACGCATGGAAAGCCAGTGTGACCTGTAAGATAGCTGGATTTTTGTCTCTTTTGTCCAGTGAGGCATCAGCCTTTAGTATATGGCTTGTTACACTGGATCGTTTTATTGTCCTTCGTTTTCCTTTTAGCACCAAGAGGTTTGACAGAACATCAGCAACATTGGCTTGTCTCTGTACTTGGTTGCTTGGATGCTTTAAGCTTTGGTACCATTGCTTCCAATGACATCACATTGGGAATTTTATAGCCAGACAGGCATTTGTATCCCTTTACCTATTACAAGACGAGATTTCAAAGGAAAATTATATTTTCTCAGCATCTTAATCTGCCTTAATTTGATTCTGTTTTTATTCATCAGTGTTGGCCAAGTGTCTGTTTATTCATCAATACAAAACAATACTCTGAACACTAATTCCACCAAAGTGTCACAGGACATGACCATAGCACGACGACTGATCATGATTGCAGTGACAGATTTCATGTGCTGGTTTCCCATTGGCTTGTGTGGGATGCTGGCATTTGCAGGAACTGCAATTCCTACAGAAGTAAATGTGGCCCTGGCTGTGTTTGTTTTACCCATAAACTCTGCTTTCAATCCCTTCATGTACACGCTGAACACTTTGGCTGAAAGGAGAAGGAAAGCTGATGAAACTGAACTTCGTAAATGGCTGGAGTCCCATTCTGAACTGATCGACGATTAAAACAGTAGCTGAATTGACTGTACACATCATGATGATGCCTGTTTACATGTTTTCATGAAATACTCCCTTTCCCTATGTGACACTGCTGCATTCACTTAACTCAAGCTCACACGACAGACAGACTTGCTCAAAATGCGAGCAGTCTGACTTCACTGCAACCCGGGAATATAACAGGACTAGTTGAACACACTCTCTTTCGATTATCAAACATATCAATGAAAAATAAACAAACATTATTATACTCATTAGAAAGGTTGTGTTGAGCCCTTTCATTTGCGACCAATCCGTCGTAAATTGGTTCAGAAGTCATTCTGAAATCTATGACTAAACACCTAGCAACAGACAGAAATTTGTCCAATCTATCCTTGGCCAGTGGCGATTTGCTTGTGGCTATCCAGTGTCTTCACAGTGACCCGCGTGACTTCCTAAATAAATAGCATGGCAAGGTTAGTAGCAGTCAGTTTCACAGGTGCTGCTCTCAAATATACATTGTGTTGCACACAGGGTCTGCTGCCTAACATTGTACTGGGCGTACTTTGTGTCAAATGTGTTAATGATTTGTAAACTGTAAAATCCGACACATTGCTTGTGTTCATATAAGTATGTTGATAGTAACTCAGGTTGATAAACTTGTTTCCACTATTGCTTTGACATGCAGTGGCAGGTCTGCTATGACTGATTTAGATAATCATCATGTCGTCATGATATGTTCGTCGGCAGTTGTATTCCAGTTCACACTTTCGAACGTCACAGTCAGTCAATGACGTAGAGTGTTGACGTCAAAATCTTTTCGTCTCCACTCACTGATCTAGTGTTGGGACACATGTGAACTGTTAAAAGAACATTCTGAGGATGATGCATTCTTTCTCTTCTCCTCACACTGATCCACACAGGCATAGCGATCAGATCTAACTAGTGAAAGGTTAGGCTTAATGTATCCCACATTCAGTGGACGAAATTCAAATGTAGAACACAGGCCATGCTCAGCTGTGTTGATTGGCTTCTTTGGCAAAACCCAATAGTTTTTTGTAAGTCCATTAGCGGCACCACTTGATGATTGTCATGACACCAAGTTTGGTTGTCATTATGTTGCTTATTGTAAAGGGAAGAGTTCCTGTATGGTGTGGCTTTGTTACTGTATTGAATTGAACTCGATTTGGGAAGAAAGGCAAGTGTGCAAGTGCTTTTAGGTGCTGAGGTGAATATGTGTTCACGAGTTGTGTTGTGAAGTGCACCAGAATTATTGTCACTCCACTCTGGGCACACAGCTGAACTGGTCACAGGAGTGACCTGTTAGAATTGATAGACCTTGGGGTCTGAAAGTGTCATGAGACACTTGACACTCTGAGAGAGAATGTGAATCTCAGTCTTGATGTTTGGACTGTTGAGCTTTGAGGAAGCTGATTTTGAAGTAGCGGCGAATTCAGTGGTCTCGAGTTTGGTAATGAGAAATTCGTTGGAATAGTTTCTTCTAAATTTTATGAATTTCGGATTTTTTTAATGGTCATTTACGTTTCTGAACACTGGTTCAGTCAAACGAGTATGGCGACTCAAGGTGAAAGTACATGTGGCGCTATTTTTTTCTGAAATGTTCTATTTGACAAAAGTTTGGTTCTGAGGATGTTTCAGGATCCTCAGCATCTGTTTTCAGACGAAGGTGTTTGTCTGATGTATCGCCCACCGAAAGATGTTTGGAAGCACCAAGTGACAACACAGTTGTGAAAAGAAACAAATGAAATTATTCATATCATGATTTAAAAACTGTAACGGGAACGTGTAAGGGAGAATAGAGACTATTGATTGTGTCTCTCTGGATTGGACGTTTTCATATGATTTATCCCTGAAGGGAAACTGTGGACACGTTTTACAATTTTCTTTGATTTATTAATAGTCAGAAAGAAAGGACTGTCTTTACGTTGTTTATCCCTGGGTAAGAGTGAAGTCAGAAGTCCATTGAATTGAGCATTGACTTGCCATTTGATGTCTCAGGTTGCCAATATCTAATACAAAAGCCACTTGTTCTATCGTCCTGTATATTATCAATGTAATATTTCATATGCTGAAACCAGGCTATGCTTGGGACTGACGATAAACAACACATCTCAGGACCTTCATGGAGAACCTCCACATCCAGAAGAATTTCCACAAAGATCAAAACAGGCCAATACTTGAATACGGGAAACAACCTGGGGAAGTACTGTACAGACCAGCTTTGACAAAGTGATCAAAATTCAAAACGAGGCATCTAAGCCCAGTACAGAAGCTTTGGAATCGACTCCAGTAGCAATCGTTGACATTTAACTGCCCTGCAGTCAGTGGAGAAAAAAAATGCGAGTTTCTAGTTACGATAGAGTGGTACCAGGAAAGTGTGTGTGTGATGGGGGCAGGAGGGAGGCAGTATTTCCTGCTATTGCTGAAAGATAGAATATCCAGAAGCGCCCTTTTGTGCGCGCGCACGCACGCACGCACACACACACACACACACACACACACACACACACACACACACACACACGTTTCCAGTTTTAATTATCCTTTCACTCCCATTGGAGTATGGAGGATTACTGCAAAATAATGTTTTCATGCATAGAACAAACATTTCCAAATACACAACAATGTCACATAAAAGTTGATAAAACACAAATGTCTTTTAACTCCAGAAGTGTAGCTAGGCAACATTTGCAAATCTAATCATCTTAAAATGACTTTTGTGCCTCCTTTGAGCATATTACAAAAATTAAAAACCGATTTTGGAGACAAATATTTTTTAGGAACATGATGATGATAATGATGATGATGATGGCTGGTTCTTCGCTTGCGAAGATCACTGGGAAGTTCCCGCCAGGGATGGGCGGCATGCCTTTAGATGACTAATTAGACCAATCCGTGATCTGCAGAGTCTGTGGCATTGTGGGCAGGTGTAGACCTGGCCTGCGTTGCTGGGCTGCGGACCTGGGTCTTTCCTTCTCCTTCTTTTCTCCAAGATGTTCAGTCGTCTGGTTTCCTCAAAGTGTTGGGTTCCTCTTAGCGTTGAAGATCTCCAGCAACCTCTATCTGATGCTGATTGCTCCCATATCTTGGGGTTGATGTCCGCTTGGTATAGTTGCTTCATCTTATAGTCAGACCGAATGTCTTGGCTGCCTGTGAAAAACGGTCTACGATGACATGCAGAGCTTCTTCTGTGTGTGCCAGGAGGAAGCAGTCGTCTGCAAAGAGCAGGTCCAGGATAGCTTCTTCTGAGGTCTTCGTGTGGGCCATGAGCTTTCGTAAGTTGAATATGCTGCCGTCGGTCCTGAATCTGATATAGATCCCCTCGTGTAGATCCTCCTTTGCTTCTCTCAGCATCATGCTGAAGAAGATCGCTAAGAGTGTGGGGGCTAATACGCAGCCTTGCTTCACTCCACTGCTGATTGGGAATTCTTCAGAGTAATCACCATTACACTTGACTTTTACCCATTTGTCCTTTGTGGAGTTGTAGGATTGCGAGGAACTTTGGAGGGCATCCCAGTTTGGTAATTATTTTCCATAGGCCATCTGCTGACTGTGTCGAAGGCTTTCGTGAGGTCTATGAATGTTGCATATAGGTTCATATTCTGTTCTCTGCACTTCTCTTGGATCTGCCTCAGCACAAAGATCATGTCAGCTGTTCTTCTATTTGCTCTGAAGCCGCACTGGCTCTGTGGGAGATGTACCTCAGCAATGGATGGGCTGAGCCTGTCCAGGAGAACTCGGGCGAGGATCTTGCCAGCAATGGAGAGCAGTGTGACACCTCTGTAGTTGGAGCAGTCTGATTTGGAACCCTTATTCTTAAAGAGGGAGACAATCACTGCATCCCGCATGTCCTGTGGCACTACTCCTTCATTCCAGCACGATGTGAATAGCTCCTCAAGCTTCTGAATGAGGGTGTCTCCTCCGTGCTTATAAACCTCTGCTGGGATGCCGTCAATGCCTGGTGCTTTGTGGCACTTCAGCTTCTTTATTGCTGCCTTGATTTCTTCGTGTGTGGGGGCATTGTCCAGGTCCATCTTTACTTCTTCCTGAGGTATGTTGTGTATAGACGCTGCTGCCACAGTCCTCTCTTCCCCAAACAGGTTTCCATAATGTTCAGTCCATCGGTGTAGTATAGCTTGAAATTTCGATAAAACAAACATTTACTACTCGCCTCCAGAGCATGTCTCCATAGATTTTGAAAACTATCTCCCAAAGCAATGTTGACATTCTTGCAGAAAGATTCCCTCTCTAAGAAGAATTGAGCATCCCAAACACAGTCATACCCGAATTCTATTAGAATTAGTCTGATACAACTCATCCATTTTGAAGAATAAATACCATCTCGATATAAATGAAGTAATATGAAGTATATTTTCCCAGAATATTTTTCTGTGTTTGATATATCTAAGCTAGTCCAAAATCGAACTAATCTCATTTTCACTAACACACTAATTGGATAAACACCAGTTTTTCCATAAACAATTTGGGTCATAGTATTCCTGTTCAGTGTGAACAAGCGTTTCAAAAATTTGAATACGAGTTCAGGCTTACGGTATTGGCAGACACATGCAGAAGCAGACACTCGCAGGTGGAAGTAGCTGTAATAGTAGTAATAGTAGCAGCAGCAGCAACAACACTAGTAGCAGCAATGATGACGTCAACAACAGCAGCAACAACATCCAACAATACGAACAATAGAGGGTAGCAACGATGACAATAATAAGAACATCATGGATCACGATAACAATGATAAAAAATCGTCACATTCATGCCCGCGCGCACAACACACACACACACACACACACACAACACAACACAACACACACACATGCACGCACTCACACCATTGAGGCAACCATGTGTGTGTTCTGTATTGTGCTTGTGTTCTGTGTAGCATATTTAGGAGTGAAGGTCTCTGCCAGTCTAGAATAAAAACCAATTTGTGTTGGCACATTTCTTCTGTTACTGCTGCTGTGTTTGATAATCGGTATCTGGACCAACCAAGAGCTTCCTGTTTGATGAAGTATCGGGGTTTGTTCCAATGTACCGGTTATTTACATGTGTGCTAGCTGAATCGGTAGCATAAGCAGCACTGACCTCAAATTGTGTACCTTGTGAATGGAGAAAATTACCTATCTTTATTGTTGTTTAATCATTCATTCACCTGGCCTCATTGTTCTTTCATTTCGAGTCAAAACCCATCGAGGCAACCACGTGTGTGTTCTGTTTTGTCCGTATTTATTGTGCAACATATTCAGGAGTGAAGGTGTGTGCCAGTCTTGAATAAAAAGCTAATTTGTGTTTGCGCATTTCTTCTGCCATTGCTGCTGTCTGCATATGTCAAATGATCGGTATAAGGACAAGTCCGAGGCTTCTTTTTCAACGAAGTGTCTCGGTGTGTTCCTATGGACCATGTAAATACTGGTGTGTTAGCAGTATTGGTGGGATAAGCACCATTGATCTGAAGTTGTGTACCTTATATATGGAGGGAGTTACCACTCTTTATTTTTGTTTAATCATTTATTCTCCAAGTATCGACAAGAACAGTGCGTTTGCAACAGGATTTTTCAAACTCATTTACAATGAAATAGAACAAAACTAGATTAAAATGAAATAAAATCAAAAGAACAACAGCAGTAAATCAAAGGCAATTACACAGGAAACATGAAAGACAACAATATTGCAAACGAGTGACAACACAAACAGAAACAATATACACGAACAATAATACAAATAGCAACACTGCACACTAACATTAACAACACCACCAAGACTATACACGAGCATTAACAACAGTAATACCAACAGTAATGACACAAACAAATATATACACTGACAATAACACCAAAGACAACACTATACACGAGCACTAACAGTAACAACAATTCTATGCATGAACAAGTACACTAACAACTAAAAGTATCAAAACCATTTGATGAGGTTTAAAGACAGACAAAGATGATTTACTGCAACTTTTAGAGAAGTCGCTGTGAACATTGCAATCAATAAACCTGTTTTTTTCCGTTTACAGTCAAGAGTTCAAAGTTCGTTTATAAACAGCCCTCAGCAAAAAGTAAAGTTGGTTGAAGTTGTACATCACCTTAGGCTGGCGACTTCTCTTTTCTGCCACATCCATGTCTCTTGTTTCAGGGTTCCTCTTTCTCCTCCTCTTCTCCTCCTTCTCGTTCTATCTGTCTGTATCTGTGTGTAAGTATGTATGTGCGTGTGTGCATATTCCTTTTATTAGTATTAGTGTATCATATCATCATTGTTGTTGTTTTCGTCACATTGATTGATATGGATACTACATGGACGGACTGGAAGACTAAAATCTGTATCCTTGAGTAATACAGTTTTTGGATCTTGAATTATCTTCTTCTATGGACACACTTCACGAAAAAAACAACAACAGAGTCTCTCTCTCTCTCTCTCTCTCTCTCTATATATATATATATATATATGTATATATATATATATTATATTACACACACACACACACACACGCACACACACATATATATATATATATTTGTGTTATATGTATGTATATGATCCCTTTCTTTCTCTTTATATCTATGATGCACGTACAGCGTTCATTGTTGTTTATGTCCTGTATGGACAAGCCTTGCTTTCAACACTTGAATTAACTTCTCTTCTTGTTGTTGACGTCGTCTTTGTGTATTCACGGTCCACATGTAGAGAAGTGGGTTGAGAGCAGAGTTGAAAGGCAACACGAACACAACCATGGTGTCATGGATCTGATCGAAACCAGCAACACCATGTGAACTCAACATCGTCACCAGTCCGAATGCCAGCCAGCAAACAGCATCTGTGACAGCCACTTTTCCCATCACGTGCACTGAAGTATACACGGGTCTCTGTGAGGGACTGAGGGTTATTCTGTACTTTGGTGTTCGCCTAGAGATGACAGCTTGACCAGCTATAACCATCACGCACATAATAAAGTTGACTGCCACAATAGCCTTGAACCATCTGAAGTTGTGTCTGGAATGAAGGTGATCAAATAATGCCAGACGACAGAGACCTGACTGACCTTGGAGACCCCAGTGCGATAGTCCAGGAAGAAATGGAATCATTGCCAACAGAATCCCAACAATCCACACACAGCCTGCTGCCGGTAAACATTTACTGAATCTCCTTCCATCGTTGGGGAAACAAAGTACAGAGATGTGATACAAAGTGATAAACCATATCATCAATTCTGACACTGTACTGGACAGAAAGAAAAGAAAACCAGCCAGCTTGCAGATCGTATCACCAGTCCATGCTTTTTCAATGTGGATGTATTTTCCGCGAAATATAGTGTCTGCTATCACGATAATGCTGACGTGAATTCCCATACACATGTCAGCAAACTGCAAGTGGGCAATAGCCCTGATGGAACTGCTTCCAATCACGTTTTTCACAGCAGGTGAAGTCATTAAACACACCAAATTGCCCATCATGGCAGAAACGCCAATCAGCCAAAAGAAAATCCTGTACAGTTCAGTTGGTAGCAGTGCTGAACAGGAAGAGAGCACAGTGTGTGGTGCCAAACAGTTGATTTTACCAGAGTGCTTGGGAAATAAATCCATACAGCAAAATCTGTAGCTGGATGAAAAGATGCGATCAAGTAGATCACATTTTGAAAACAGATCTAGGGGGAAATTAGTGACTCTATTTCCCCTTAGATCCAGCTTTTTGAGGAGTGGCATATCTTTAAAACCTACCAGCCCAATGGTATCTATAGCACAGTGTGACACGTTCAAAAACTGCACGTAAGGTAGATATATGGATAAATCATTGTAAAGGATATTGAGATCTGTATTCGATACATCCATTCGTGTAAGGGCAAAGTGAACGTGCTTCGTTGCTTCGCTACTCATTGTGCGGAGAGGATTGTTTTGTAAGTGTAGAACTCTTAGATTTTGCAACTCCAGAAAAACTGACATATCCACAGTTCTCACGTGGTTATTGGCAAGATCAAAATATTTCAGGTTTGCTAGTTTGATATGTGAAATATTATGAAGGGAGCACTGGGACAGCGTCAAATGAACAAGATTCGTGTTTTTATTGAAATAATCCAGAGACATGTTTGAAGCTGTTGCGTCTATGTATCGTAACTGAAGATGTTGGTCTGGAGGAAATGGTTTGTTACAAAGGAAAACATGACCTTGACACAGACAACCTTCAGGACAGGTCCTGTCACACAGCAGTTCGTCATCCCGCTGTGGACACTGACCCCAGCCATCACACAGATGATCTCCATGCACGCAAACTCTGGAACCTCGACACTGGTAGAAACCAGGACACGTTGCTGTCTCACAGTCTTGTTCATCTTCTCCATACACACAGTCAGAAAATCCATTGCAGCGGGTGTAGACAGGCAGACAATACAACCACTCAGCTGTGCAGCGATAATGACTGTGAGGACAAGAGTCATCAGCTGTCATCACCTGTTGAGTGAAGTAACCTGCTCCATCCAGATTGACATATAACTGTGGCTTCATGTCTTCCTCTTTAGCCAGGTAGCTGCTGTCATCAGGACACCCAACCTCATCAGTGTCATCCACACAATCTGAGTATTCGTTGCAACGTTGGCTTAGTGATACACACTGGCCGTTAGAACATAGAAAACCAGTGCACAAATTGTATTCACAAAATGACTCATCAGCATTATCTGGACAGTCTTGTCTGAAGTCACACACAAGAGTGTGATGCACAGTTGTGATGCCATCATCACATCTAAACATGGTGTACGTGTGTGTCATTTTCCTTCCAAGTACAAACATGTCAGTATACTCTGCATCAGTCATGTTCATGGATGTGCAAAATGGTGCAAACGATGTTTCCATGCAAAGACTCCTGGAATTTTGTGACAAAAACACATCTGCATGTGTAATGTGATTGTCTGAGGAAACTGATAAAGATTGTTTTGTATGTGTAAGAATTTCTGTTGGTGAACGTAAATGAGCCAGTGACACTCGTGAAGAAGAGACATCTTGTGAGAGTAATGGCAGCTCACAAACTGTGAACAAATGATCTGGAGAAAAGGAAAAATAAAACGTCAACATCATGTTGTGAAGATCACTATGGTAAACACGTCGTGATGGCATGTACGGAGTTTTTGAACTGAAATGAGTCATGCTGTACACCAAGGTGTTGTCAGACCATTTACGAAACCTGCTATATACATAGGGCACATTCTCCCAACCACATCTTAAACCTACATACGTAAAGAATTCAAAAAAATGTATAAAGAGATGATGAAAATCCATCTGTTCTCTTCTTGTTTTTACTGACGCTAATCTTCCACCCAGTTTCAAACATTTGTAATGGAAAAATAGAACAACAGTCCACTTATCCATGACGATAAACTTGAAACACTTGTTTCGTGAAGCCACCAATCCCCGGCAGTCAGGACTGCTGAAGGGACAGTGTTCTGTTTCATCCCGTCCATCTTCACACTCTGTCACCAGATTACAATCCAGGTGGCGTTGAAAAACAGAGTAATGGTTTACAGAACAATTGAAAAGATCGTTTGTTAACTCTATGGGCTGGTCATTCACAGGGAAGGCAGACAGAAACATTTTTAGGCCTTGATGAATAAGCCTTACATAGTAAATCTGGATCGATAGAAGTGATGTGTAAATGATCTTAGCTGATGGATAATCAAAGGGAGATACATGTTCAACACTTTGGTGAATTGTCTTTGGTTTTGAATACAATTTAATACTGAATTTTTTCCCCAGGAAAATTGGACTGTATAGCGGTATCTGTTGAATACTCGTCATAATCCATCCAGAGGGTACTCTCCATTCTACACTGAGATTCAGGCCATGACGCAATGTTACATATGGAGTTATTATGTATCCACAATGTTCAATAATATATCTAACAATAAACTCGTGACTGTTAACTGTTTCTAAATAAAGTTTTCCCATTGAACTGTTGACATGTTTTATCCACATGCTACTTGAAGATGACTCAACAAACAAGTGCTGAAGAGTGTAGATATTGCATAACAACCGTATCAAAAAACGTATTTCAGTTTCTCGGTACTTAGAATCACACCAGTACACTAACCTCTCCACATGAGCACGTATATACATACCCAAAGGAGCCTTGACATGCAGTTTACAGAAAGTGTTGAAACCACCACACATACCATACACCACTCCCTGATATGCTGTGTATTGTGTTAAGTTCAATTTACAGTCAGACGCATTGACCTGTAACATTGTCATGTTTGTGTTGTTTTGGTTCAGGATGTACTCTACACCTGGACACATGTCACTGACGTTCTGTGGACCAGCAGGGGTGTTCATGTGTATGTTGTTCCCACTCCACTGATGTGTGGTTATGTCAGCGCCCACAAACAGGAGGCAGTGTGCCAGTCCACACAGCACCGAGATCCACACGGACAAGACGTGTACACTGCCCGCTCTGGTCAGACTTGAAGCTGACACTGTGTCCATTGTAGCTTGTGGTTAGTTTTGAGACCATGCGTTAACGTCAGAACTCATACACATGGTGTATTTCACATATCTAAGCCACAGGCTGGTGCATTTAGCTCGCTTTGGTAACATTTTTTTTCTTTTATGTGCACATATGTGTGTATATGCTTGTGCTTGTGTGTGTGTGTGTGTGTGTGTGTGTGTGACCAGACAACATACTAGAGTTAGATTTATAGATGCAAAGCGTGTAGCACACATTCAAGCATAAGAACACAAATATAAAATTGACATATACATTTGTTCTCTCTCTCTCTCTCTCTCTCTCTCTCTCTCTCTCTCTCTCTCTCTCTCAGAGTTATCATTTGGATGAACATAAATCACACAAGTATTACATCAAACACACACACACACACACACACACACACACACACACACACACACACACACACACACACACTGTGTTTGGATATATTGTGTGCTATAAAGAAGAATGGAAAAGAACAGGACACTAATGATACAATGTTCTCTAAAGAAGAAAGGATCTTAACAGAGAAATTACAATGATCATATGATTTGGGCTGATGAACGAATTTGTTAAGCTTTGAAGGAGATAACATAGATTTGAAATGATAAATGTTCGTAATATATATTGCAGTGTGTAGCAGCTATAACTTGCATTGCTTTACTAAATGAATTACCAGAAACATGTTGTAAATTATATGACTGGACAATCAGCCAGGCAGCCGGATAATGAACCCTCTCTCTTAAGAAATTGTTTTGATGATCAAAAGTTATGTTAATTCAGTTTTTTTTAAAGTAAGACAAGTGAAAAGAAACGATACCTTCAAAGGTAAGCATGTTACAGGCAGAGGTGATTCTAAAATTTCCAGATAGCAGGTAGGATATTCATAGAAAATATATTGACTGGAAGTTGAAAGTGTCATACTTTGTACACCAGGATTAGCTCTGGTTAAGATAACTTCGACAGGCATCCGACAGCTGGAATATTTAAGGTCCTTGGCATAAAGTTCATCACAGACATCACATCTTTTAGCACCATAAACTTTGGATGCAAACTTGGTCAGATAAAGAAACTTTTTGAGAAAATGATGTAGACGTACACTTCATCCATCCGAAAAATAATTGTGACCAAAACCCTAGTTTTTTTTTTTTTTTTTTTTTAAATATATATATATATATAAACACATTTTTTTCTGAACCTGCCTAACCTTCAGTTTTTTTTCTCTAATAAATTCTAACAGGGTTTATACCCTAATAGACAATAGACTAATAAAGGTTTGATCCGAAAAATTGTATGACGAAAGCAGACAAAAAATGAGCGATATGTTTTCCCCGCGATTGAGAACAAGTGGTTTGCTCAGAATGGCTGAGAAACTGGTGGATTCATTGTTTAGTTTCGTACACCCCAGAATACTTAATCCGCCCCTTTCGTGTGGGGAATGTGCAAATGTGATACACAGAAGTGATTTTCTTTTTCTAAGATATCCCCTGACATTGGGGTGCTGTCGCAGAATCGATCAGATGTTGGTTGGACTTCTGTGTCCTCCAACCTTGGTGTCGGTTTACGTAGTAGAGGAGTCATACTTCAGTGTCCGTTCTTTCTTGAGAGGGTAAGAAAGGTCTCTGAAGCTACACGGCTGTCTATGGATTTGTTATTTTTAGAATTATGTAAGCTGTTGCCATGATGTTTCTTGTAATGTTAACACAGAGTATGGAGATGGACAGTATGAAACACGTTCCAACACTAGTGACCATTGCAATGGGCTCACAGCGATCTGTGGACGATGTTATAAGAATGTTAACAGCACGTTCAAGAAAGCTGATCATTCATGTAGATCAATTGGTGGCAAGTTAGGTTCCCCGAAGTGTGGCTTTTGTTGGTATGGTGATTGTAAAAACAGACTGAAACACATAGAGGAATCATGGACTGGTATGTTCTTTGGAGACAATTCATTGCAAAATATGTATACGCATTGTGTGATTCATGAAGACAGAACAGTCGTTCATAATTTCATTTCCTTCTGTTCCGTTCAATATTTGGGACTTGCTGAATTAACACGTTGGTGTTTGGTCAGCTATGGAAGTTGTTTATATGTTAGTTTGTGGAAACCAGAATTTGGTAGGTCTGGAGGGGGGACATTTTGTGAATTCACACAAAACAAGAAAAAGTTAAACGTCCACCACACACAAGGAATCTATTCTCCTGACACAAATATTTTTCTGTCTGAAGGACAGCTACATAAATGCATTGATGGACAGTTGACTCATTCTTTTTTTCTGTGTGGCTCTAACCACCATAAAATGTGTGGTAAGGAATACTCAACGCCTTGCACTTTTTCTGCTCATCTGTCATACATCAACACATCTGACTCTTTAGATCGGCAGTTTCCTGCAAACCACTTATTTGCATGTGACAATGGTCTCAAAATGATTCAATACACTCTGGTGTGTGACTTTATGAATGATTGTGAGGATAAGATTGATGAATCTTTTTGTAAACACCCTGTTTGTATCAATGCATTTAGATGTGCCAACAGTCAGTGTGTGACCTATGACGTGGTATGTGATCGAGTGTTCCACTGTCTGGATGAGTCGGATGAACAGAACTGTCGTCGAACTAAACCCACAAACTTTCAAAGACAATTAAGCCCACCTCCAGCTCTTGTCAACTTCGATGGCATCAGATACTTCATCTCCACTCCAATGAAAACCAATGAGTCCTGTCCCGACAGCCACTATCGCTGTCCTGGTGACGTCAATAACTGCCTGCCTGTCTACACACGGTGCAATGGGATGTATGACTGTATTGACCATGAGGATGAAGAGGGATGTGAACAACTGAAATGTCCGGGACTTTTTCGGTGCAGACTTTCAACAATGTGTTTACATAGTGACCACATGTGTGATGGTTGGCCTCACTGCTCAATGAATGATGATGAAATGGGATGTCACAAAACCTGTCCTGTGAACTGTCTATGTCAGGGTCACTCATTTCTGTGTCATCAGTCTTTCTCTGCAGCTCTCTTCCCTCAGCTCCGCTACCTGGATGCTACAGGTTCAGGTATGACACCAACAGATATGATCAACAATACCCTCCTTATTGCTGTGGTTTTTGCACACTGTTCTATAACCCATATTCCTCAAATACACTTGATCAATATCAGGTTCCTTGATCTCAGTAGTAACAAACTGCAATATGTCAATCTGACATCTCTTCTTGGGTTACACAATCTCCAATCACTCTCCCTGTCCAACAATCCCCTTACCTCACTCCACACTGGTCTCTCACCTGTTAACCAGGACAGTGCACTCACAGTGCTGGATCTGTCCCACACCATGCTGACAGTGTTTGACTCTGAAGTTCTCTCACCATTTCTCCACTTACAAAAACTGAATTTAACGTTCACTTCCATTCACACAATTAGCTCAGCTGGGTTTCGCTTCACACCTCAGTTAACTGAACTCTACATGGATGGTAGTCCTGTTAAACTGTTTCCACCTGAAATATTTAAGGCTGTTTATAAACTGTGCTTCGTATCCACACAAAATTATAAACTTTGCTGCAATGAAATACTTCCTGACACTTTTGGTGAAGCCGAATCAGCTTGCATTGCCCCCAGTGATGAAGTTTCTTCTTGTGAAGATCTGTTGCAGTCATGGACGTACCGTGGATTTCTGTGGCTGATCGCCTGTCTCTCTCTGACAGGTAACGTCTTCTGCTGTTGTGCTCGGATGTTTGTCAAGAGCATGACGTCTTCAAGTGGATTCAGTGTATTTGTCATTAGCCTAACAATGGCTGATTTTCTGATGGGTGTGTACATAGCTATCATTGGAGTGGCTGATGAATTGTTCCGTGGACAATATCTTTACAATGATGACGCATGGAAAAGCAGTGTGACCTGTAAGGTAGCTGGATTTTTGTCTCTTTTGTCCAGTGAGGCATCAGCCTTTAGTATATGGCTTATTACACTGGATCGTTTTATTGTCCTTCGCTTTCCTTTTAGCACCAAGAGGTTTGGCAGAACATCAGCAACAGTGGCTTGTCTCTGTACTTGGTTGGTTGCTTGCTTTGTGGCTTTGGTACCATTGCTTCCAGTGAAATCACATTGGGAATTCTATAGCCAGACAGGTATTTGTATCCCTTTACCTGTTACAAGACGACATTTCAAAGGGAAAATGTATTCTCTCAGCATCTTAATCTACCTTAATTTTATTCTGTTTTTATTCATCAGTGTTGGTCAAGTGTCTATTTATTCATCGATACAAAACAGTGCTCTTAAAACTAATTCTACCAAAGTGTCACAGGACATGACCATAGCACGACGACTGATCACGATTTCAGTGACAGATTTCATGTGCTGGTTTCCCATCGGTTTGTGTGGGATGCTGGCATTGGCAGGAACTGCAATTCCTGCAGAAGTAAATGTGGCCCTGGCTGTGTTTGTTTTACCCTTAAACTCTGCTGTCAATCCCTTCATGTACACGTTCAACACTTTGGCTGAAAAAAGAAGGAAAGCTGATGAAACTGAACTTCGTAAATGGCTGGAATCCCATTCTGAACTAATAAACTATTAATTACAGGACTAGTTAAACACACTCCCTTCTTATTATGAAACACGTCAACGAAACATAAACAAACATGTCCACGTTCCCCTCTCAGGATAAACCATATCAGCAGCGATGCTCAGGAGACAAAATCAAATTGTTTTTTCACTAAGACGTCTTTCTATAGCACATGTATTCAGATATTTCATTCCCTTTTACACTTTAAAGTTAGGTTTTAACAATGTTCATAAATCGTCATGTAAACTTCCATTAGTTTCCCTGCATGACTGTGTTGTCCCTAAGGAATGTAAGTAATTCTCGTGTGCCATTTAATCGGCGGAATAACTTTGTCCCAAAACAGAAGCTGAGGATCCTGTAATATCCTGAAAATCCAACTTCAGATAACTGGCATAAACAGGAGTACTTACGTGTACTTTCACCTTGTCGAATTCTCATCTTACCCAGTTAGTGTTCTCAAAAGTAAATTATGATGAAAAATCCGAAATTTGTAAAATTCAGAAGAAACGACTGGAGCAATTTGAACATCATCAAACTTGTGCAGAACACTGAACTTACTACAACTTCAACAACATGTGTAATTGTGTGTGTGTGTGTGTGTGTGTGTGTGTGTGTGTGTGTGTGCGTGTGTGTGTGTTTGTATTTCTCTTTTTATCACAACAGATTTCTCTGTGTGAAATTCGGACTGCTCTCCCCAGGGAGAGCGCGTCGCTACACTACAGTGCCACCCATTTTTTGTATTTTTGCCTGTGTGCAGTTTTTTTAATTTGTTTTTCCTATTAAAGTGGATTTTTCTACAGAATTTTGCCAGGAACAACCCTTTTGTTGCCGTGGGTTCTTTTAAGTACGCTAAGTGCATGCGGCACACGGGACCTCGGTTTTTCGTCTCATCCGAATGACTAGCGTCCAGACCACCGCTCAAGGTCTAGTGGAGGGGGAGAAAATATCGGCGGCTGAGCCGTGATTCGAACCAGCGCGCTCAGATTCTCTGGATTCCTAGGCGGACGCGTTACCTCCAGGCCATCACTCCACTTGAAGGTCCATATCCCTCCCTACCAGTCAATAAGAATGTGCTTTTTTTCCATCAAGGCCGATAACTTGCTTGTGATGTGTGTGTATGAGGACGGAGAGAGGGAGTGTGGGTGCGGTTGCCGCTCTGTGTGGGTGGGTGGGCTGGGGGGCGGGGAGCTTATTGTGTGTGTGTGTGTGTTTGAGTGTACGCTCTCATTGTGTGTGTGTGTGTGTGTGTGTGTGTGTGTGTGTGTGTGTGTGTGTGTGTGTGTGTTATCACTTGTTTTTGTTTTGTTTTTTTGCTTTATACACAATACCATATTATTGTTTCGTTGGTATTACTTTTTGCTGTTACTGTAAAGTGCCTTGAGCACTCGAAGACGCTATAAAAATTTCCATTATCATCATTATTGTGAACTGATTTTAAAAGGTTAAAGGTCCCATAGCCTTTTAACCTTCACCGTACTTTGTGGGTCTGACAGACCCATTTTTGCCTTAAAAAATGCCTTTAAAATATATTTGGTGTCCGATTAATTTGAAATTTCATGACTTTTGTTGTCACAACATATGCATCATTTTAGTAAATTACTGTACACTTTAACTGATTAGTTAATCAGTTACGTAATTGTGAAAATTTTTACCTGCATTCCTACGTTGTGGGTCTTACAGACCCATACTCCCCAAAGAAGAGAAAACACTAAGTACCCTTATTCGTAATTCGTGGGTCTCTCAGACCCATACTCGCAAAAGAAGGGAACAAACCAATAATCCCTTTGTACTACGTGGAACGAAGTGATTGTGCGTACATGACTGATGACACATAGGCTACCTCACTGCTTCTGTAGTTGGCTGGCACATCGCATCCGGCTCTCACGGAGAACACAACAGTACAGCAGGCTACCGGTGTCATTGCCTCAGGCAAGTTATATTTTGATGATTATCAAGTTTATTAATTGCCATCAAGTTAGCTTGCCATCTGTTCGATACTTTAGGTCGATTCCAACATCGCCATCTCTGAAGGCATCAGTAAGCATTGCAGAGAACATGAGGCTGAACAGCGTTGGAGCCAGGACGCAGCCTTGCTTGACACCATTTGTGACAGCAAAAGGAGCAGATGTTTCGCCATTGTCCTGGACTCGAGCCTGCATGCCTTCATGGAATTGGCTGACCAAGGAAATAAATTTCCGAGGGCATCCGTACTTTTTTTTTGTTTTTGTTTTTTTGTTTTGCTGCCCCATCATCTGCGCCGTTTCAGTGGCATTACTCCCACGCCGCTCATTTAGATTCCCCCATACACGGCCACACCCGGGTTCGTCCGTCGCAGTCCCAGCGTCGGCAGTCCACAGGGAACCATCGATGTTAGGTCGCCTGGAGGCCACACACCAGAGGAGACCCTGCACTGCTGCTGAGTCACTTCAGTGGTGTTCAGTGGTGCCTGTTCTGTTTTAACGTACTTAGGACACCACCTACTAAGCCCCCTACTAACGACAATAATGGCTTAGTCGCGGAGCCAGACTGAGCGAGCGTCTCTCCCAGAGTGGAGACCGCCACCACGTCCCTCAAACAACAGCCCCCCCATGAATCTGCCGACACTGACGACATTGACAGGACTCACCCAAAGCACGGAAGTGGAGGGGTATCGAAACTGAGGTCACCATGAGAGCAGGGCATGAAAGGTCACAGACTTTGAGACTATTTTGTTTATATTGATGACGATGAAGGGGGAGGAGGATGACGATGATGATGACGATGTTGCTATGGAGGTCCATTTTGGTTTGGGACTGCGTGACAAGGCTGTACTCTACGCTTCCTGTCATAATGATATCCCGGCGTTAACCAGGCCCGAGAGATACAGACACTTGCAGTGTTGGTCAGGTAATTAGAGCAACACACCCAAAGACGCATCCTTGAAGTGGATGACACTCGACTGTGTGGTCCCAGTCTCCCCATTTAAGCCCACAGCACACTCAACTCTGGGTAGGAGCCGGCCACGGGCCGAAAAACCCACCTCCGCTGGGATTCGAACCCGCGTCCTCCCAGCCGTCAGTCCGCGACGCTAACCACTTCGCCACGGCGGCTGGTAGGGCATCCGTACTTGGCCATGATCTTCCACAGTCCCTCTTTACTCACGGTGTCGAAGGCCTTGGTGAGGTTGACATAGGTGGAGAACAGAGCAGCATTTTGCTCCTGACATTTCTCTTGCAGCTGCCTTGCAGCAAACACCATGTCGGTGGTTCCGCGCTCTTTCCGGAATCCACATTGGCTCTCAGGCAAATGACCTTGGTCAAGGTGTGCTGTGAGGCGGTTTAGTAGGATCCTGGCAAGTATCTTGCCTGCGATGGAGAGCAAGGAAATGCCCCGATGGTTATCACAGGCTTGCCGGTTCCCCTTTCGCTTGTACAAGTGAATGATAGATGCATCTTTGAAATCCTGGGGGATCATCTCTTCTTTCCACATGAGTGAGTACAGCTGATAGAGCTTCTCAGTCAGCACAGTGCCTCCATCGTTGTAGACCTCTGCTGGTATGGAGTCTGAGCCAGGTGCTTTGCCACTGGATAGCAGATGGATTGCTTTCTGGGTCTCAAGAGGTGTTGGCGGATCGTCCAGTGTTTCGTTGATGGGGACTTGTGGGAGACGGTCTATGGCTTCATCATTTATGAAGGAAGGGCGATTTAAGACACTGTTGAAGTGCTCAGCCCAGCGTTCGATAATTTTCTCCTTCTCGGTGATCAAGGTATTCCCATCTGCACTGAGGAGGAGGGATGATCCTGAGGATGTGGGGCCGTAGACTTCTTTTAAGGCATCATAGAACCTCTTCATATCGTGCCTGTCAGCATATCCCTGGATCTCATCAGCTTTGTCACTCAGCCACTTATCCTGCATCTGGCGTAACTTTTGCTGAACAGTCCTGCGGATGGCATCGTACGCATCCTTTTTTGATGTGGACTTTGGGTTGCTGAGGTAGGCTTGATGCAGACGGCGTTTCTCATCCAGAAGCTGCTTGATTTCATCACAGTTTTCATCAAACCAGTCTTTGTGCTTTCTGGTCATGGGTCCCAGGGTCTCTGAAGCTGTACTATAGATCAGCTCACGCAGGGTCCTCCAGTCAGACTCCACATTCTGGTTGTCCAGAGAGGCGGATTCCAGACGATCTTCCAGCAGCTCCACAAAGGACTGTTTGATGGTGATGTTTTTCAGCTTAGCGATGTTAAGCCGTTTTGGAGCCTTCTGGCCTTGGGGGCGTCTCTTGGGCTGGATTCGAATATTCAGCTTCGAGACTACAAGGCGATGGTCTGTCCAACACTCGGCGCCGCACATGGTCTTTGTTACACGTACATCTTGCCTATCCCTTTTCCTGACGATGACATATATATATATATGTGTGTGTGTGTGTGTGTGTGCGTGCGTGCGTGCGTGCGTGTGCGTGCGTGCGTGTGTGTGTGTGTGTGTGTGTGTGTGTGTACACCCGCACATTCCAATATTCCGTTGCTCCTACAGTACACATGCAAACACACACATACCTCATCCTCTACACACACACGAACACACACACACATGCACGCGCGCACAGAGCTCTCCTGACGTGTATACTTACACGCTCGCGCACGCACACAAATACACACACACACACACATAGGCTGCCACACATACACACACACACACATACAGAGGCTGCCACACACAGACACAGACACACACATACAGAGGCTGCTATTGATTGGCCGGAAGAGGGGTGGGAAAAGATCTGATGACAGGAACGTGTTGCTCAGTCTATTGAAGTTGGAAAAGCCCACATTAATTTGTATGGGTCTGTCAGACCCACGATGTATGAATAGGGGGTAAGCTCTGGATTCCTTCTTTAGCGAGTGTGGGTCTGTGAGACCCACAAAATATGGATAAGTGGGAAAATAACCAAGTACGGTGAAGGTTAAGGCTGTCAGGGCAGTGAATTCATACCCACTGTGTCCAGGGCTCGGCATAGAAAGGCAGTGAATTCATACCCACTGTGTCCAGGGTTCAGCATAGGAAGGCAGTGAATTCATACCCACTGTGTCTAGGGCTCGGCATAGGAAGGCAGTGAATTCATACCCAGTGTCTAGGGCTCGGCATAGGAAGGCAGTGAATTCATACCCACTGTGCCCAGGGCTCGGCATAGGAAGGCAGTGAATTCATACCCACTGTGTCCAGGGCTGGTCATAGGAAGGCAGTGAATTCATACCCACTGTGTCCAGAGCTGGGCACAGAAAGCCAGTGAATTCATACCCACTATGTCCAGGGCTCGGCATAGGAAGGCAGTGAATTCATACCCACTGTGTCCAGGGCTCGGCATAGGAAGGCAGTGAATTCATGTACATTGTGTCCAGGGCTCGGCATAGGAAGGCAGTGAATTCATACCCACTGTGTCCAGGGCTGGGCACAGGAAGGCAGTGAATTCATACCCACTGTGTCCAGGGCTGGGCACAGGAAGGCAGTGAATTCATACCCACTGTGTCTAGGGCTGGGCACAGGAAGGCAGTGAATTCATACCCACTGTGTTTAGGGCTCGGCACAGGAAGGCAGTGAATTCATACCCAGTGTGTCTAGGGCTCGACACAGGAAGGCAGTGAATTCATACCCAGTGTGTCTAGGGCTGGGCACAGGAAGGCAGTGAATTCATACCCACTGTGTCTAGGGCTCGGCACAGGAAGGCAGTGAATTCATACCCACTGTGTCCAGGGCTGGGCACAGGAAGGCAGTGAATTCATACCCACTGTGTCCAGGGCTGGGCATAGGAAGGCAGTGAATTTATACCCAGTGTGTCTAGGGCTGGGCACAGGAAGGCAGTGAATTCATACCCACTGTGTCTAGGGCTCGGCACAGGAAGGCAGTGAATTCATACCTACTGTGTCCAGGGCTGGGCACAGGAAGGCAGTGAATTCATACCCACTGTGTCTAGGGCTCGGCACAGGAAGGCAGTGAATTCATACCCACTGTGTCCAGGGTTCAGCATAGGAAGGCGGGGCCCAATCCTCTCCTTCCACCGTTTCAACCTTCCCCGACCGAAGTCAGGTACCCGTTCACACCAGGGTGGAGTGAGGGAAAATGGGAGTGAAGTGCCTTTCCCCAGGTACCCGTTCACACCAGGGTGGAGTGAGGGAAAATGGGAGTGAAGTGCCTTACCCCAGGTACCCGTTCACACCAGGGTGGGGTGAGGGAAAATGGGAGTGAAGTGCCTTTCCCCAGGTACCCGTTCACACCAGGGTGGGGTGAGGGAAAGTGGGAGTGAAGTGCCTTTCCCAAGGTACCCGTTCACACCAGGGTGGAGTGAGGGAAAATGGGAGTGAAGTGCCTTTCCCCAGGTACCCGTTCACACCAGGGTGGAGAGAGGGAAAATGGGAGTGAAGTGCCTTTCCCAAGGTACCCGTTCACACCAGGGTGGAGAGAGGGAAAATGGGAGTGAAGTGCCTTACCCAAGGTACCCGTTCACACCAGGGTGGAGAGAGGGAAAATGGGAGTGAAGTGCCTTTCCCCAGGTACCCGTTCACACCAGGGTGGAGAGAGGGAAAATGGGAGTGAAGTGCCTTTCCCCAGGTACCCGTTCACACCAGGGTGGAGTGAGGGAAAATGGGAGTGAAGTACCTTTCCCCAGGTACCCGTTCACACCAGGGTGGAGAGAGGGAAAATGGGAGTGAAGTGCCTTTCCCCAGGTACCCGTTCACACCAGGGTGGAGTGAGGGAAAATGGGAGTGAAGTGCCTTTCCCCAGGTACCCGTTCACAACAGGGTGGAGAGAGGGAAAATGGGAGTGAAGTACCTTTCCCCAGGTACCCGTTCACACCAGGGTGGGGTGAGGGAAAATGGGAGTGAAGTACCTTTCCCCAGGTACCCGTTCACACCAGGGTGGAGAGAGGGAAAATGGGAGTGAAGTGCCTTTCCCCAGGTACCCGTTCACACCAGGGTGGAGAGAGGGAAAATGGGAGTGAAGTGCCTTTCCCCAGGTACCCGTTCACACCAGGGTGGGGTGAGGGAAAATGGGAGTGAAGTGCCTTTCCCCAGGTACCCGTTCACACCAGGGTGGAGTGAGGGAAAATGGGAGTGAAGTGCCTTTCCCCAGGTACCCGTTCACACCAGGGTGGAGAGAGGGAAAATGGGAGTGAAGTGCCTTACCCCAGGTACCCGTTCACACCAGGGTGGAGTGAGGGAAAATGGGAGTGAAGTGCCTTTCCCCAGGGACACAACGCCATGGTGAAACAGGAGCCTCGAACTCTGATCACTGCTGAACACTGGATCACAAGTCCAACACTGACTGATTCTGCCCTGAGGCCTCAAACACACACACACACACACACACACACACACACTGAACATGAGGTGGGCTCTCTGTGTGGGCGAAAGAAACGAAAGAAAGGGAGAAAACTAGTCGTCCGGAGACACAGTTAATTATTCCCCCTGGGGAGGAGGAGGAATTTTGCTTTTTGTCCCTTCACACGCACATCCTGGTGATTGCAAACATTTGGTTAGAGTACTGATTTTTACATTTCAGTGTTACCGTTTCGAAGAGGAGGGGGTGGGGGAGGGGGTGTGTGTGTGAATTGCGACCGGGTAAAATGAAGGGCGGATTTTGAAATAAATGTTTAAGTACAGTTACAGAACATTACTTAATGGTATCAGTATCACTTCATGGACTTCGTTAAAGAGAAGTCTTTAATGTAATGAGCGAAACAACTGATTAATAATGCACACACACAAAAAGTGAAAAACATCAACGTTCCCTGTCACTTTGTAATGACAAACCTTCGTTCGTAAAGTTTCATCAAATCACAGTCAAAAACTTATATGCTTAATTAACTGTCACACATGCACTTGACTTTAGGGCAATACTTAGCCCTTCATGAATAAGAAAGGCCTAACAGTCTGAAGATTAAACTTAGAACTGGTCTGCGAAAGGGACGAAGATCAGAGAAGAGGTAACTGACGAGGGTTTTTAAAAGTTGAAATTCCCCGTGAGTTATTGCCCCTTTGTGTGCACATCCGCTTCCGGTCAAACTGCGGCGACGCAGCAGTCAGGTCCATGAGAGCCAAAGTCAACAAGACGATGGGCGCTGCAGTGTTGGGTCTGTGGAGCTAGGGTCCTCTGTTTGTTGGTCTGTGGAGGTAGGGTCCTCTGTTTGTTGGTCTGTGCAGTGTTGGCTTGAGCAAAGAGCGACGCGTTTTTCTGTCGGCGTTTTTTCAAACACCTCCAGAGAGAGAGAGAGAGAGAAAGGGGAGGGGAGAGAGAGAGAGAAAGGGGAGGAGAGAGAGACAGACAGACAGATAGACAGACACAGACAGAGAGATTCAGACAGAGACAGACCAGAGAGACATAGATTTACAGACGCAGACCGACTGAAACTGTCGGCGCTTTTTCAAATACCTCCATCACTGACTGACGCAGAGAGAGAAAGAGACAGACAGACAGACAGACAGACAGAGACAGAGAGAGGGACATCAAGAGACAGACAGACATACATACAGACAGACAGAAACAGAGAGAGGGACATCAAGAAACAGACATACATACATACAGACAGACAGAGACAGAGAGAGGGACATCAAGAAACAGACAGACAGACATACATACAGACAGAGACAGAGAGAGGGACATCAAGAAACAGACATACATACAGACAGACAGACAGAGACAGAGAGAGGGACATCAAGAAACAGACAGACAGACAGACAGACAGACAGAGACAGAGAGAGGGACATCAAGAAACAGACATACATACATACAGAGAGACAGAGAGAGGGACATCAAGAAACAGACAGACAGACAGACAGACAGACAGACAGAGACAGAGAGAGGGACATCAAGAAACAGACATACATACAGACAGACAGACAGAGACAGAGAGAGGGACATCAAGAGACAGACAGACATACATACAGACAGACAGAGACAGAGAGAGGGACATCAAGAGACAGACATACAGACAGACAGACAGACAGAAACAGAGAGAGGGGCGGGGGAGACAGACAGAAACAGAAAGAGAGGGGGGAGACAGACAGAAACAGAGAGAGGCACACAGAGAGACAGACAGACAAACAGACAGACAAGGAAAGAGAGAGGAAGACAGATAGGGAGAGAGACAGGCAGACAGACAGACTGACAGATAGAGATATTATACAGACAAATCGGGCTCAGATGTTTTTATGGTAAAAGGAAAAGCAGCAAGCCCTTTCACCACACCCATACAAAAGGCAAAAGCAAAAGCAGAAGAATAAAGAATGTGAGGAGAGAGAGGGAGGGAGAGAGACAGACAGATTGAGGCAGAGAGACAGAGAAAGACCAGAAAGATACAGAGAGATGTACAGACGCAGAAACTGAAACTGGAAAAGAAAGAGAGACGGAGCAATGATTATACGATAACAGAGAGAGACAGACACAGATAAAGAAGAAGAGGAGGAGGAAGAAAAGAAGGAGGAGGAAAAGAGGAAGAAGGAGGAGGAGTAGGAGAATGAGGAAGGAGGGAGAAGAAGGAGGAAGAAGAAGAAGGAGGAGGAGGAAGAAGAAGGAAGAGGAGAAGAAGAAGAAGGGTGAGGAGGAAAAAGAGGAAGAAGGAGGAGGAGGAAGAAGGGGGAGGAGGAGGAAGAAGGAGGAGGAAGAAGAAGGGGGAGGAAGAAGAAGAAAAAGGTGGAGGAGGAAGAGACGGAGGAGGAGGAGGAGGAAGAAAAATAAGAATTGGAAGGAGAAGGAGGAGGAGGAAGAAGAAGGAGAAAGAGGAGGAGGAGAAGAAGAAGGTGAAGGAGGAGGAGAAGAAGAAGAAGAAAAGGAAGAGGAGGAAGAGAAGAAGGAGATGGAGGAGGAGGAGGAGGAGAAGAAGAAGGAGATTTAAAAAGAAAAAGAAAAAAAGGAAGAGGGCGAGGAGGAAGTGAAGACGGGGGAGGTGGGGGAGGGGGAGACGGAGACAGGAAGACGAGAGGAAGAGGAGGCGAGAAAAGGGGGGAGAGAGGGAGGAGAGGGAGGAGAGGGGAGGAGAGGGAGGGAGAAGAGGAAGGGAGGAGAGGGAGGAAAGGGAGGAGAGGGAGGGAGGAGAGGGAGGGAGAAGGAGAAGGGAGGAGAGGGAGGGTGCTGAGTCTCCGCTACAACTATATAAGAAGCCAACAGACGATTATCTGCCCTTTTACAGAACCCCAGCCCTGAACAACTGAACCAGAAGGGCCGCGAGACAACAGAGAGCGCCAAAACATCTCTGTCGCGGAGCCTTCCACAGCCTGGGGCTGAGCTCCGGTTTGTGATAGAGGCAACAGAGGTTGGTCCATTTGTTAAGGTCTTCTTCTTCATAATAATAATAATAATCTTCTTCTTCTTAATAATAATAATAATCTTGTTGTTGTTATTATTATTATTTGATTTCACAAAAGCGTTTGACTTCATCAATCAGGAAATATTGCTTCAAAAATTGAAATGTTATGGTATTGACGATAACTGCTTATTGTTTCTCAGGTCTTACCTAGAAAACCGTATTCATTCTGTCTATTACGTGGCTTTATTTCTTCCAAAAGGCATGCTCCAAGAGGAGTATCATAAGGGTCAATTCTAGGCCCTCTCTTATTTTCCTTGTATATCAATGATCTACCTTTATCAATTCAGCATGCAATGTGTGATTTATTTGCTGATGATACATCAATACAATATGCTAGTCACAATAAAGACGAAATTAGTTATCTGAATGCCAGCATGAAATCTGTCGAAAACTGGTGTGATGATATGATATGGTCGTGCACCCTGAAAAGACAGAATGCATGTTAATTTGTCCTCGTCTGAAAAGACAGAACATGAAAGAAACACAACTTAACATAAAATATAAAGACAATATTATTAAGCAAGTTACAAAGCATATGCTATTAGGCATTACTATTGATCAAAATCGTGGCAGAAACATATGCATTGCCTTATAAAACAAGTATCATCTAGTGTATTCCAATTGTCACAGATCAAACACTTTCTTGATAATCATTCTAGACACGTGCTTTACTTTGCCTATGTCAAGTCTCGTCTCAGCTATTGCTCGATTATTTGGGGTAAATGTCCTCCTTCTACATTAGAGCCACTTTGCTCTTTACAAAAACGTGCCATTAAGATGATTAACCATGTAAATACCACAGGCGGATCTGTGCACAATATGTACAAAGAACTTCAAATATTACCTGTTCATCTACTTATTAGATATAACACATTGAATCTTATGCATAAGATTGTTCATAACGCATGCTCACAATATTTAAAATCATTATTTTGTTTCCAGTTCCAACGTAAATCAGACAGAGCTATTGTCCCAAACCCTAAAACTGATGATTTAAGATGAGTCTCTCATTTGATGGAAGCATAGAATGGAACATTGCTTCCAAAGACATGTCGTCAAATTCCATAATCATTATCATTATCGTCATCTTCTTCTTCTTCTTCTTCGCGGTATATTGCAAATGCTTGCTTGTACTCAGTCCACTAGCTGCCATGCCATGATGAATGAAAAACTGAATGTATGTGTGATCGTGCTAGCAAATGAACACTAAGTGCTGTGTGTGTTTGTGTGTGTTTGAGTAGTGGGCGTGAATGTGTACGTATGTCTTTGTTTGCTTGTTTTATAATTGTGTGTGTGTGTGTGTGTGTGTGTGTGTGTGTGTGTGTGTGTGTGTAAGTACGTACGTACGTATGTACGTACGTACATGTAATGTACCAATTGTTCTTTTCATCGCTTTGTTACCTTTGATAGACTATTCCAGTTACTATTCTTATTCGTCGTCCTTATTATTTTGTTTTATTTCATTTTATTTCTTTATTTTTATGCTTTGTGTCGTTAAAAGGGCAGAGTTGTAAAAAGGCCTTTACTGCGCCTAATTCTTTACCCATTAAAGATTCAATCAATCAATCAATCTTCTTCTTCGTCATCATCATCATCATCATCATCATCATCATCATCATCATCATCTTCTTCTTCTTCTTCTTCTTCTTCATAATCATCGTATACTTCTTCCTCTTCTTTCTTTCTTTCTATCGTTTTTATTTGTTTAATGTTTTTTTGTTCAACAGCGAATGTGGTGAAGCGAATATGGGTCATTCCACACACTTTTACACCTCCTTCAGACTGAAAGTACTGCTTCAGTCACCGATATCATGAAACGACTGTGCACGCCAGCTGGTGATCAGACAAAATCACCAGTCGTCATTGTCGCTTAGTTATTCTGATAAATCATCAGTCCGAATTTCTGTGACTTCCGCTGTCTCATTTGTTGCCATTTGTTTTATTTATGCTCAATGACACTTTGTATCGTAAAAGTCTGGTGCCTCATAATACCGTACTATATGTGATAAAACGTAGTATCGTAACAGTCTGGTGCCTCATAATACCGTACTATATGTGATAAAACGTAGTATCGTAACAGTCTGGTCCCTCATAATACCGTACTATCTGTGATAAAACTTAGTATTGTAACAGTCTCTTGCCTCATGATACCACACTATCTGTGATCATCAAAATTAACCACCACACTATCTGTGATCATCAAAATTAACCACCACACTATCTGTGATCATCAAAATTAACCACCACACTATCTGTGATCATTAAAATTAACCACCACACTATCTGTGATCATCAAAATTAACCACCACACTATCTGTGATCATCAAAATTAACCACCACACTATCTGTGATCATCAAAATTAACCACCACACTATCTGTGATCATTAAAATTAACCACCACACTATCTGTGATCATCAAAATTAACCACCACACTATCTGTGATCATCAAAATTAACCACCACACTATCTGTGTGTTAAAAATAACCAAAATCTCGATTCTGACACCGTGGAAGAATCGGTCATGCGTTGGCCTTGTGGTCCAGTGTTCACCAGGGATCAGGGTTCGAGGCCCCGTTTCGGCATGGTGTTGTGTCCTTGGGAAAGGTCCTTTACTCCGATTTTCATGTCCTTGGGAAAGGTCCTTTAGCCCGATTTTCATGTCCTTAGGAAGGTCCTTTACTCTGATTTCATGTCCTTGGGAAAGGTCCTTTACCCCGATTTTCATGTCCTTAGGAAGGTCCTTTACTCTGATTTCATGTCCTTGGGAAAGGTCCTTTACTCTGATTTCATGTCCTTGGGAAAGGTCCTTTACTCTGATTTCATGTCCTTGGGAAAGGTCCTTTACTCCGATTTCATGTCCTTGGGAAAGGTCCTTTCCTCTCTCCTCCCAGGTGTGAGTATATGTACCTGACTTGAGGTGGGGAAGGTTATAACGGCGGAAGGAGAGGACTGGGCCCCGCCTTCCAATGCCAAGTTCTAGACAGTCGATTTGTATGAAATTCACTGGCAAGACGGCCGTAAAAGGCTGTGAGACCTTTAACCTTTTCCTTTAAGATCATACCGATTCTCTGCCAAAGGTCAGTCTTGACCACTGTCCACTCCTACATGTTCTGTCCCGTCAGATCAGCTTCTGTTTTTCTTTTTGGCATTTTTCAGATAAATTTTAAAAAAGAAAAAGAAAAAAACGACAAAGCCATCTCTGCAAATGAGACCAGAACTGTCCAGCATGCTTCTCAAACTCCCTGCTATCGTCTTCAGCTGCTGTGTCGTGCTGCTTCCAACCCACACTGGTTCTCTATCTCCTACGGCATCCCTGACAAAGCCACGCTCACAGGGACACGCCCGCAGCTCAGAGAGAGACTCCCCCACCACCACCCCCACCACCACCACAGGCAGAAACGATGCAGTCAGTGACCTTTCAAAGGGAAGCGACTCACTCCCATCCAACCCCCCACCACCGGAAAGGAAGCACCCTTCAGCGAATGTCGCGGGTTTGGGGCGTGTCACTGAAGCGTTAAAAACAGGAGTCACGGGTTTTGGGCGTGTCACTGAAGCGTTAAAAACAGGAGTCACAGGTTTGGGGCGTGTCAGTGAAGCGTTACAAACAGGAGTCACAGGTTTGGGGCGTGTCACTGAAGCGTTAAAAACAGAAATCACAGGTGCTGAGAATAGCAAGGAAATGTTAAAAACAGAAATCACAGGTGCTGAGAATGACAAGGAAATGTTAAAAACAGAAATCACAGGTATTGGAAATGAAATTCAAACGTTAAAAACAGAAGTCACAGATGTTGCGAATGACCCTGGAGCACTGAAAATAGAATTCACAGGTGGGGGGAATGAAATTAAAACGTTAAGAACAGATACCACAGGTCTTGGTAATGACAACAAAACGTTAAAAATGGACGACGGTCAGACATCTCTGCACCAGGACCAGGGACAGGGCAGGTCGTGGGGGGGTCTGAGGAAGACCGCCAGTGGAGTGATGACTGCAACGTCCGAGACAACAATGAGTCTGTCAGCGTCTGCAACAACCCCAAGGCGTAATTCAACATCAGGGGAAGAGACGTCACTGACATCAGGGGAAGAGACGTCACTGACATCAGGGGAACAGACGTCACTGACATCAGGGGAACAGCCGTCACTGACATCAGGGGAACAGACGTCACTGACATCAGGGGAACAGCCGTCACTGACATCAGGGGAACAGACGTCACTGACATCAAAGCAAGAAACGTTACCATCATCATCGTCAACATCAAGAAAACAACCGTTACCATCATCATTGACATCGTCACGGGCATCAAGGCAGGAATCATCAATATTGAAGCAAGAACCATCAGCAACATCATCACTGCTTTCAAGGCAAGAACTGTCACCAACATCAAGGCAAAAACCATCATCATCATCATCATCATCATCAATAATATCAAAGCAAGAACCGTCACCAACAGCATCACCGACATCAAGGCAAAAGCTGTCACCAACAAGGCAAGAGCTGTCATCGACATCAAGGCAAGAGCTGTCACCAACAAGGCAAGAACCATCGCTGACGTCATCTCAGACGTCATCAAGACAAGAACTGTCAGCGGCAGCATCAGCCAGTGACGTGGCGGTTCCACAGCCCTTGATGGCGTCACTCGTTCTGTCCCAAGCAGGTGATCCTCTTGTTTGTTGTTGACGTTGTTGTTGTTATTAATGGTGGTGGTGGTGGTTGATGTGGTTATTGTGGTGGTGGTTGGTGGTTGTGGTGGTTGATGTGGTGGTGGTGGTGGTGATGGTTGATGTGGTGGTGGTGGTGGTGATGGTGGTGGTTGATGTGGTGGTGGTGATGATGATGGTTGATGTGATGGTGATGGTTGATGTGGTGGTGATGGTGGTGGTGATGGTTGATGTGGTGGTGATGGTGGTGGTGATGGTTGATGTGGTGGTGATGGTGGTGGTGATGGTTGATGTGGTGGTGGTTGTGGTTGATGTGGTGGTGGTGGTTGATGTGGTGGTGGTGGTGATTGTGATGGTTGATGTGGCTGCGATAGTGGTGATGGTGGTGGTTGTTGTGGTGGTTGATGTGGTGGTGGTTGTTGTTGTTGTAGTGGTGGTGGTTGTGGTGGTTGATGGGGTGGTTGATGTGGTGGTTGATGTGGTGGTGGTGATGGCGGTGGTTGTTGAGGTGGTTGCTGTGGTGGTGGTGGTGGTGATGGTGGTGGATGTGGTGGTGGTGGTGATGGTTGATGTGGTGGTGATGGTGGATGTGGTGGTGGTGGTGATGGTGGTGATGGTTGATGTGGTGGTGATGGTGGATGTGGTGGTGGTGGTGATGGTGGTGGTGGTGATGGTGGTGGTGGTTGATGTGGTGGTGGTGGTGATGGTGGTGGTGGTATTGCATTGTGCCCGAACACAGAGAAATCCGTTCTGACATAGAGCAACACAATGCAAATACAATACAGCACAATACAACACAATATAGTACAGTACAGTACAGCACATTACAACACAATATAGTACAGTATAGTACAGCACAATACAACACTATATAGTATGGTACAGCACAATACAACACAATATAGTATGGTACAGCACAATACAAAACATTGCAAATACAATACAGCACAATACAACACAATATAGTACAGTACAGTACAGCACAATACAACACAATATAGTACAGTATAGTACAGCACAATACAACACAATATAGTACAATACAGCACAATACAACACAATATAGTACAGTACAGTACAGCACATTACAACACAATATAGTACAATACAGCACAATACAACACAATATAGTATGGTACAGCACAATACAACACAATATAGTATGGTACAGTACAGCACAATACGATACAACACAATACTAGACAATGCAAAATAATACACAACAATGCAATGTAATACGACACAGCACAACACGAAGCGACGCAATAAGACGCGACGTAAGTACAACTAAAAACAACACGACACCACACCACACTAAACCAAACAACACAACACAACAGCACAGCACAGCACACAACACAACACACCACGCCATGCTAAATTACACCACACCACACAACACCACACCACACCACACAACACCACACCACACCACACCACACCACACCACACCACACCACATAACAACACACCACACCACACCACACAACAACACACCACACTAACACAACACACCACACAACAACACAACACACAACACACAACAACACAACACACCACACAACAACACACCACACTAACACCACACCACACAACAACACACCACACAACAACACACCACACTAACACACAACAACACAACACACCACACAACAACACACCACACTAACACCACACCACACTAACACACCACACAACAACACACCACACAACAACACACCACACTAACACACCACACAACAACACACCACACAACAACACAACACACCACACAACAACACACCACACTAACACCACACCACCCAACACAACACCACACCACATAACACCACACTCACACCACACCACACAACACCACACAACACAACACAACACCACACCACACTAACACCACACCAAACCACACCACATAACAACACACCACACCACACAACAACACACCACACTAACACAACAACACACCACACTAACACAACAACACACCACACCACACAACACCACACTAACACAACAACACACCACACCACACAACACCACACCACACTAACACAACAACACACCACACCACACAACACCACACTAACACAACAACACACCACACCACACAACACCACACCACACTAACACAACAACACACCACACCACACAACACCACACCACACTAACACAACAACACACAAACACAAATGAGTCTGTTTCTTCTTCTTCTCCTCATTGTTCTTCTTCTTCTCCTCGTTCTTTTTCTTCTTCTTCATAATCATCTTCTTCTTCTTCATAATCATCGTCTTCTTCTTCTTCTTCATAATCATCGTCTTCTTCATAATCATCGTCTTCTTCTTCTTCTTCATAATCATCGTCTTCTTCATAATCATCGTCTTCTTCTTCTTCTTCTTCTTCTTCATAATCATCGTCTTCTTCTTCTTCTTTATAATCACCGTCGTCTTCTTCTTCTTCTTCTTCATAATCATCGTCTTCTTCTTCTTCTTCTTCTTTATAATCACCGTCGTCTTCTTCTTCTTCTTCTTCTTCTTCATAATCATCGTCTTCTTCTTCTTCTTCTTCTTCTTCTTTATAATCACCGTCGTCTTCTTCTTCTTCTTCTTCATAATCATCGTCTTCTTCTTCTTCTTCTTCTTCTTCTTCTTCTTCTTCTTCATAATCATCGTCGTCGTCTTCTTCTCCCTAATACCTTCAGCCGCCAAGAAGAGGACTCCAGTAAAGTCCACGACAAGCCGGAGCAACAAGGGAAGCAATTCCGACAACAAGGGAAACAACCCCGGCAACATGGAGACAACTACACCCACAGGTCTTACAGGTGAGTTCCACTTTCAGTTCCAAAGAGCCTTCACCGCGTTCGGACAAATTCATATGCGCTGCACCCAAATCTGCTTGGTAGAGGTCTGACCAGCTGCTTCATTAACCCAGCGTGCTGACTGTATCAACCGTGTCCCGATTTACATTCATATTTAGGTACCAGTCAGAAGGTACCAGTCAAAGGATAGGTACCAGTCAGTCAGAGGATAGGTACCAGTCAGAGGATAGGTACCAGTCAGTCAGAAGATAGGTACCAGTCAGAGGATAGGTACCAGTCAAAGGATAGGTACCAGTCAGTCAGAAGATAGGTACCAGTCAGTCAGAAGATAGGTACCAGTCAGAGGATAGGTATCAGTCAGAGGATAGGTACCAGTCAAAGGATAGGTACCAGTCAGTCAGAAGATAGGTACCAGTCAGAGGATAGGTACCAGTCAGAAGATAGGTACCAGTCAGTCAGAAGATAGGTACCAGTCAGTCAGAGGATAGGTACCAGTCAGAGGATAGGTACCAGTCAGTCAGAGGATAGGTACCAGTCAGAGGATAGGTACCAGTCAGTCAGAAGATAGGTACCAGTCAGTCAGAGGATAGGCACCAGTCAGTCAGAAGATAGGTACCAGTCAGTTAGAGGATAGGTACCAGTCAGTCAGAAGATAGATACCAGTCAGTCAGAAGATAGGTACCAGTCAGAGGATAGGTACCAGTCAGTCAGAGGATAGGTACCAGTCAGAGGATAGGTACCAGTCAGAAGATAGGCACCAGTCAGTCAGAAGATAGGTATCAGTCAGAGGATAGGTACAAGTCAGAAGATAGGTACCAGTCAGAAGATAGGTACCAGTTCAGTCAGAAGATAGGTACTAGTCAGAGTGGATATCTTCTTGTTTCATTCTGAAGTCAAACTTCAGGAGAAAGCGCTGGATGGACTGGAGTTCGAACCGAGACCCTCGCGGCCAATACATTACATTGTACTGTATTTTGCTGTATTCAATTGTATGGAAATGTACTTGTTGTACTGTATTTTGCTGTATTCAATTGTATGGAAATGTACTTGTTGTACTGTATTTTGCTGTATTCAATTGTATGGAAATGTACTTCTTGTACTGTATTTTGCTGTTTTCAGTTGTATGGAAATGTACTTGTTGTACTGTATTTTGCTGTATTGTGTTGTATTGCGTTGTTTTGCATTGCAGTGGGTTGTATTGCATGGTATTGTATTGTACTGTACTATACTGTGCTGTACTGTATTGTATCGTATCATACTAAATTGCATTGTATCGCATTGTACTGTATTACATTTTTTGTATTGCATTGTATTCTGTCGTATTGTATTGCACTATATTGTACTGAACTGTTTTGTATTGTATTCTGCTGCAGTATATTGTACTGAATTGCATTGTACTGTGCTGTGCTGTATTGCATTGTATTGTAATGCACTATACTGCACAATACTGTATAGTATTGTATTGTACTGCCCTCAACTGCCCTATACTATACTGTATACCATTATATTGTACTGCATTATACTGTACTGTATATCATTGTATTGTACCTGTACTGCACTGCTTAATACTGTACTGTATATCATTGTATTGTACCTGTACTGCACTGCTTAATACTGTACTGTATATCATTGTATTGTACCTGTACTGCACTGCTTAATATTTTACTGTATATCATTGTACTGTACTGTACTGTACTGTACTGCTTAATACTGTACTGTATATCATTGTACTGTACTTTACTGTACTGCTTAATACTGTACTGCTTAATACTGTACTGTATATCATTGTACTGTACTGTACTTTACTGTACTGCTTAATACTGTACTGTATATCATTGTACTGCTTAATACTGTACTGCTTAATACTGTACTGTATATCATTGTACTGCTTAATACTGT
>NC_134908.1:22872508-22882508 GCF_041734735.1 Babylonia areolata
TTCTTGTTCCTCCCGTGACATTCGCATTTTTCGCATACCAAACAGGCGAAAGAAACTCCGTGGGGAACGTGCTTTCTATTTCATTTCATCTGTCATCTGGAACAAACTCCCTTGTTCTGTCCCACACGCTCAGTCTTTGGCCTCATTCAAATCAGCTCTCAAAACTCAACTTTTCCACAGTTTTTATGATTCGTTTTCCCGCCCTGTGTGTCTGTCTGCAATTGTTGGTGGGTGGAGAGATGAATGGGGCTGTATCAGTATGAGTGTGTGTGTGTGTGTGTGTGTGTGTGTGTGTGTGTGAGTGACCTGTCTATTTTGTGATCCGCATTGGCAAATGAATGTTATGAAATGTATCTGCATCAATGTATGTATGTGTAATTGTATTTGTAAACGCTTGGGGCTTCCCGAAGACAGGGCGTCCAAATATTCTTCTTTAAAAAAATTTTTTATCATCATTATCATCATCATTATCATTAAGTACATCACCAAGCTGAAAGGTAAGAACTTTCATTTTCAAAGCTTTTCTACATGGACTGCACGCAACATTCTCCGAGGCACAACACGAGTCTCAGTCTATTTAAATAGATTCTGAAACACAGCATAACCATTCCTTTAGGCTATGAATTTTAAACCTTTCCGTCTGTGTGTGTGTGTGTGGGTGTGTGTGGGTGTGTGTGTGTGTGTTTATCTATGTTCTTTGCCTCTATGTGTATGCCTGTGTGTCGTCATTATTTTTGTCAGTCTGTGTCCATGCTCTGTATATGTGAGTGTGCGCGCGTGTGTGCGTGCCTGCATGTGTGTGAGTGTGTGCAAGCATGTGTGTGTATGGTCGCGCGTGACGCGAGCGTGCATGTGCATGTGAGTAATTTATCGCTGGTCAGATTCATGGTAAACTTAGCGAAACAAATTGCGTGATTTATGTGAAAAGAAACAACCTGCCTGATTTATGACGAACCATGGGATGAAACTTTCAAATCTAAACAGAAATAAAAGAATGAGAGAGAGAGAGAGAGACAGCCTCGGAAACAATGAATGAATGATATGAATACTTATATAGCGTCTATCCTTGTTCGGAGACCAAGCTTTAAGTGCTATACAAACAAGGTGCTATTTGCACAACAGGCTGCCTACTTGCGTAGAGCCACCTGACGGCTGCTATTGAACGTTCATCATTCGTTTCCTGTGTCATTCAATTAAATTTCAGTCACGCACACATACACACTCATACAGACATGTATTACCGTTTTCTTTCTTTACCCCCACCATGTACGCATCCATACTCCGTTTTTGGGAAGGGGAGTGCATGCTGGGTATGTTGTTTCCGTTACCTTCCGAATGCTGACATCAATTACAGGATATTTAACGTGAGTATATATTTGATCTACTATGTGCGTGTACACATGAAGGGGGTTTAGGTACCAGCAGGTCTGCACATAATTATGTGGACCTTGGAGATTCTCCACCCTTTACCCACCAGGCGCCGTTACCGAGATTCGAGCCCGGGACCCTCAGATTGAAAGTCCAACGCTTTAACCACTCAGTTATTGCACCCGTGAGACAGACAGAGAGACAGAGCGCGCAAGAAAGAGAGGGAGAAAGATGGAAAACAGAGAAAGAAGGGAGAGAGAGACAGACAGAGAGGGAGGGAGAGAGAGAGAAACAGAGAGGGAGGGAGAGAGAGAGACAGACGACAGAGGATAGGGAGAGACAAAGATAAAGACGGAAACACAACGCACCACACAAATGCGCGGAGCTACGGGCTGCGCAGATAACTCGGCACGCAGATCGTGTGATGGCGTCACTTGCTGTTTTGAGACGTTGCACGCACATGTGCGAACCGAAATTTGACTAGAAACAAACAAACAAACAAAAACCAACTAACGGTCTAACGGGGAAAAACTCATATAATTCTACGCAGGTATCACCCATCTATCTTTAGAGTAACTTCCCTTGATCTAAACCGGTTTGATATCCGGTAGAATCAACAAACGTTGCAGCAACGCGCTTGACTCCAGCCGTTCTCTGTCGTTTCGCTGTGAAGATGGCGACAGAGCGAACGAAACGTGTAGTCGTGTCACTTGCAAAAAGTGTTTCAAGAAAATGTTCCGAGTGGTTCTGATGACGAGCGAAGCCATCTAGAAGATAAACATGAATACAAAGAAATTGAAGACGATTTATGTGAAGACTTAGTCGTTAGAGATAAAAGTGAAAATAAAGAAGAAGGTGACGATATTGACAAGGCACATGTTGAATGTGACACTGTGTACTTATCATCATCTTCTTTTGTTTTGCTTCATATTAGTGTTCAAGATTAATTCTTTGAATGCTTGAGGTGAGTGAAAGATAAAGTTATTACATTATTTTATGATGTTTTGACACACTCATGTGCACGTATTTTTCTTGTAGAATGCAAATTTTGCAGTGTGATAGAAGGAAGACATTTCTATCAAATGATACCAAACACTTATTTTGAATCTCGGTAATAGAGATTTATTAAAGTTAAAGATCATAGCCTTGAATTCACATAGTGAATCCATATCCACTGTGTCAAGGGCTTGGCAGAAGATCGCGGGCCCTAGGCCTCTCCTTTACCATTTTAACTTTCCCCAGTGGAAGTCAAATACCCATTCACAAATCGAATTAAAGTGCCTCTCCCAAGGAAACAACACCATGCCGAACTGAGGCTTCGACCCCTGATCACTGGTGAGCACTGGATCACAAGTCAAGTACCTGACCTATTCATGCATGGCGCCTCTTATACTATAGCCAAGTGCTAACTTTGATATCATAGGAATTCACTGTCATATGTTTTGGACTGGTATTTAAAATGTGGGTGATGATTTGCCATGTGCTGACAATAATCATTTTCGACAAGGGTGCAAACTCTAACAATAGATCAAGGTGCAATTCCTGGTCCTGTTTCGATTACCCACTGTTTCCATGCCCTTGATGAATTTTCTTTCATGTTATATGATATATATATATATATATATATATGTGTGTGTGTGTGTGTGTGTGTGTGTGTGTGTTCTCTTTTTTTCTTCTTTTTTTTAAATTTTTTTTTTACATGATACATATGTTATTTGTGTACCTATCAGAATGGATTTGTTCTAGGAAACCACTCTCGTTCCCACGGGTTCTTTTTCAGTGCACCAAGTGCATGCTGCACACAAGACCACGGTTTATCGTCTCATCTGAACGCTCAGTTTGATTTTCCAGTCAAACGTGGGAGAAATGGCAAGGCCAGGATTCGAACCCAGAACCTCGGGGACTCTGCATTGGCAGATGAGCGTCTTAACCAATCTACCAACTGCCGCCCTGCAGAAGAACTCGACCAGACTGTGGAAGAACTTGTTTGACAGTATTCTGCAAATGTTGAATCAGAACAGGCACAACTGAACTCCCCTCAAGTGACTTAACAGTAGTGCTGGGTCTCCTAATGTGTGTGGCCGTCAGGCGACCTAATGTTGATAGCTTGTTGTGCAACACCAGCACAGGGAACAGGACAAAACTCGTTCAAGTGTGTTGAGACTTAAGGACAGATGGTGAGGTCCTGCCATTGAACACTGAACTGGCAAAGACAACGGAACAGTTTGAAAGTTGCCATAAGAACACCTGGAAAGTGTAATGTTTGAATGTGTGAAATAGTCAATGTGCATCAGAGCGTTTTGAAACCTAACCATGATGTATGAAATAAGTAAGAGATAATAATGGAAGGAGTGTCAGCTTCAAGTCTGACCAGAGCGGGCAGTGTACACGTCTTGTCCGTGTGGATCTCGGTGCTGTGTGAATTGACACACTGCCTCCTGTTTGTGGGCGCTGACATAACCACACATGTGAACAGCATATACATGAACACCACGGCTGGTCCACTGAACATCAGTGACATGTGTCCAGGTATTGAGTACTTCCTAAACCAAAACAACACAAATTTTACAGTGTTAAAGGTCAATGTGTCAGACTGTAAGAACTTACCACAACTCACGGGACATGAAGTGGTTTACGGTGTGTGTGGTAATTTCAACTCTTTTTGTAAACTTCACGTAAAGGCACCACAGGGCAAATATGTTCGTGCTCACATGCAGAGGCTAGAATACTGGTGTGATTCAAAGCACCGAGAAACGACAGTATCTTTCTTATCAGATGATGATGAAAAGCGTTCTTTGTTATGTAACATTCATACTCTTGATCAAATGTTTTTTGAATCACATGGTTTTCCAAACAGCATGGTGATGACAAACATCAACATTCCTTTGGGGAAAGTTTATTTCGACGTGATCAGTGCTCACAGTTTTATTGTAAAACATGCAGTGGACTATTCTGGATATATAATAACACCATATATAGACTATACCTTCAGAGGCCGGAATTTGATTGCAGAATGGGGAGCTCCTTCTGGGCGTATGATGGTGAGTGTTCAACAGACTGTGGGTTTTGGATTGTGTCAGGGAGACAGCGATCCAGATGTCTGGATAGAACTGCATTTGAAGCCAAATACACTACATAGTCGTATTGAACATATGTGCTGTTTTGATTGTCCATCAGCAAAATTCATTCACGCATCACACCTAAAAATTCATCTTCAGTACCGAATATACAACCATCCTGGTCTGAAAATGTATCTGTCTGTCCTGCCTGTGAATGACCAGTCTGTGGAGTTGACAGATGGATTTTTCAACTGTTCGGTAAGCTGCTACTCTAATTTTCAACGTCACCTGGACTGTAACCTGAAGACAGAGTGTGAAGATGGACAAGATGAAACAGAACACTGTCCCTTCAGCAGTCCTGACTGTCAGGGGTTGGTGGCTTCACGAAACAAGTGTTTCAAGTTAGTCAACGTGGATATGAAGTCTCTTGTTCCGCTTCCCCACTATGAGTGTTTGAAAATAGGCGGAAGATTAGCGTCAGTGAAAACAAGAGAGGAACAGAGACATTTCCAACACATATTTAAACCATATTTATTCTTCAGGGTGGTTATTGGATTGAGGTGTGGCTGGGACGCTGTGCCTTTTGTATACAGTAAGTTTTGTAAATGGTCTGATGACACTTTGATCTACAACATGAATCACTTCGTTTTCGGCACTCCATATCTTCCATCAAGGAGTGATGATACGAGAGAGCTCTTTAACATGGTATTGCGTTTGGGAAAAATGACCTTTTATAACGATGAGATAGTGTGTGAACTGAAAGTATCATCGCAGGATGTTTTTAACTCTAAAGATTTACTGCCTCATATGCAGTCATTAAAAGCAATATTTACAGTCACAAAGCAGTCTTTACATCTTTGCCCAAACGATCTTATTACTCATGCAGTTTTCTCTTGCCATTCTGAGAGTCGTGTGAGACCACGGCATTCCCCGCATTTCATCCCCCTGAACATGACTGATGCAGAGCATACAGACACGTTTGTCCTTGGGACAATCACGCAGACATACACCATGTTTAGATGTGATGATGGTATCACAACTGTGCAGCACACTCTTGTGTGTGACTTCAGACAGGACTGTCCAGATGGTACTGATGAGTCATTTTGTGAACACCCTTCATGCACTGGTTTTCTCTGTTTTAACAATCAATGTGTATCACTCAGTCAATCTTGCAACCAATACTCAGATTGTGTGGACGACTCTGATGAAGTTGAGTGTCCTGGTAACAACAGTTACATAGCCGAAACCAAACAGAGAAACATGAAGCATCAGTTTTTTGTGAATCTGGATGGGGCAGGTTACTTCACTCAACAGGTGATGACAGCTGACGACTCTTGTCCTCACAGTCATTATCGCTGCACAGCTGAGTGGTTGTATTGTCTGCCTGTCTACACCCGGTGTAATGGATTTTCTGACTGTGTATATGGAGAAGATGAACAAGACTGTGAGACGGCAACGTGTCCTGGTTTCTACCGGTGTCGAGGTTCAAGAGTTTGCTTGCATGGAGATCATATGTGTGATGGCTGGGGTCAGTGCCCACAGCAGGATGATGAACTGCTGTGTGACAGGACCTGTCCTGAAGGTTGTCTGTGTCAAGGTAATGTTTTCCTTTGTCACAAACCATTTCCTCCAAACCAATATCTTCAGTTACGATACGTGGACGGAACAGCTTCAAACATGTCTCTGGATTATTTCAATAAAAACACGAATCTTGTTCATTTGACGCTGTCCCAGTGCTCCCTTCATAACATTTCACATATCAAACTTGCAAACCTGAAATATTTTGATCTTGCTAATAACTACATAAGAACTGTAGATATGGCAGTTTTTCTTGAGCTGCCTAATTTAAGAGCTTTACACATACAAAACAACCCTCTTAGCACGATGAATAGTGAAGCAACGAAGCACGTTCATCATGCCCTTACACGAATGGATGTATCAAAAACAGATATCAATATCCTTTACAATGCTTTATCCATATATTTGCCTTGCTTGCAGTTTTTGAACATGTCACACTGTGCTGTTGAAACCATTGGGCTGGAAGGTTTTAAAAATATGCGACACCTCAAAAAGCTGGATTTACGGGGAAATAGGGTCACTAATTTCCCTTTAGATCTGTTTTCAAAGTGTGATCTACTAGATCGCATCTTTTCATCCAACTACAGATTTTGCTGTATGGATTTATTTCCCAAGCATTCTGGAAAAATTAACTGTTTGGCACCACACACTGTGCTCTCTTCCTGTTCAGCACTGCTACCAACTGAACTGTACAGGATTTTCTTTTGGCTGATTGGCGTTTCTGCCATGATGGGCAATTTGGTGTGTTTAATGACTTCACCTGCTGTGAAAAACGTGATTGGAAGCAGTTCCATCAAGGCTATTGCCCACTTGCAGTTTGCTGACATGTGTATAGGAATTCACGTCAGCATTATCGTGATAGCAGACACTATATTTCGCGGAAAATACATCCACATTGAAAAAGCATGGACTGGTGATATGATCTGCAAGCTGGCTGGTTTTCTTTTCTTTCTGTCCAGTACAGTGTCAGAATTGATGATATGGTTTATCACTTTGTATCACATCTCTGTACTTTGTTTCCCCAACGATGGAAGGGGATTCAGTAAATGTTTACCGGCAACAGGCTGTGTGTGGATTGTTGGGATTCTGTTGGCAATGATTCCATTTCTTCCTGGACTATCGCACTGGGGTCTCCAAGGTCAGTCAGGTCTCTGTCGTCTGGCATTATTTGATCACCTTCATTCTAAACACAACTTCAAATGGTTCAACGTTATTGTGGCAGTCAACTTTATTTTGTGTGTGATGGTTATAGCTGGTCAAGCTGTTATCTTCAGGCGAACACCAAAGTACAGAATAACCCTCAGTCCCTCACAGAGACCCGTGTATACTTCAGTGCACGTGATGGGAAAAGTGGCTGTCACAGATGCTGTTTGCTGGCTGGCATTCGGACTGGTGACGATGTTGAGTTCACATGGTGTTGCTGGTTTCGATCAGATCCATGACACCATGGTTGTGTTCGTGTTGCCTTTCAACTCTGCTCTCAACCCACTTCTCTACATGTGGACCGTGAACACACAAAGACGACGTCAGCAACAAGAAGAGAAGTTAATTCAAGTGTTGAAAGCAAGGCTTGTCCATACTGGACAAAAAACATAATTCATGCTGTACGTGCATACATACTTTATATCAATAGAGAGAGGAGGACGAGCAGGACGCCGACGACGACGACGAAGAAGAAGAAGAAGAAGAACCTGAAACAGGTGATATGGATCTGGCAGCAAAGATTGGAGGCCAGCTCAAGATGTTGCACAACTTCAACCAACTTTACTATCTTCTATTTCTGTTTAGGGCTTTGTGCAGCTGAACTTTAACCCCTTAACTGCTGCTGTTGAGGACGCTCCACAGTGTTGGGCTGACTGTTGCCCGACTGAGATAAAATTGAGGTTTCAAGTCAGGGCGTTAGTCTCCATTCTTTATTTGAATTTCTTAACTTTCTTGGAATGTTTCATTGCTTGTGTTCATTAAAACCAATTACACAACACGCAAAGCAGTTCTTGCACTCCGGATTATTGCCACACTGATTGCATTTCACTAATGTTCAACAGTCAAGGGGTTAAACAGTACTCGGAGAAAAACTATTGATAAAATGATAAATAATGGTGGTTATGACAATCCAGTAAGGTGTGGTGGCAAAGACTGCGAACAGAAAAGACAAGAGGTTTATTGATTGCAATATTTACTGTGACTGCACTTAAAGTGGTAGTAGATCATCACAGGTTGACTTCTAACTTGACCTTATGGTTCCGACACTTTGACATACATGATGCAAATAATCGATCTTGTTGGTTTCTTTGTAGGTATTGTGTAAGAAGTTCATGTTGTAGCTGGTGCTATCATTGTATTTTGCTTTATTGTTGTTAGTGTTATTGTTCGTGAATAGCGTTGTTGTTAGTGTTATTGTTTGTGTATAGTGTTGTTGTTGGTGTCATTGTTCGCGTAATGTTGTTGTTATTGTTCGTCTAAAGTGTTGGTGTGGTTGTTCACGCATTGTGTTGTTGGTGGTGGTACTATTGTTAGTGTACAGTGTTACTGTTTATGTTATTGTTTGTGTATAGATCTGTTGTTGGTGTTATCATTCCTGTATAGTGTTGGTGATTTTATTGTCTTCAAGTGGATTCAGTGTGTTTGTCATAAGCCTAACCATGGCTGATTTTCTGATGGGTACATTGCTATGATTGGAGTGGCTGATGAACAGTTCCGTGGACAATATCTTCACAATGATGACGCATGGAAAGCCAGTGTGACCTGTAAGATAGCTGGATTTTTGTCTCTTTTGTCCAGTGAGGCATCAGCCTTTAGTATATGGCTTGTTACACTGGATCGTTTTATTGTCCTTCGTTTTCCTTTTAGCACCAAGAGGTTTGACAGAACATCAGCAACATTGGCTTGTCTCTGTACTTGGTTGCTTGGATGCTTTAAGCTTTGGTACCATTGCTTCCAATGACATCACATTGGGAATTTTATAGCCAGACAGGCATTTGTATCCCTTTACCTATTACAAGACGACATTTCAAAGGAAAATGTATTCTCTCAGCATCTTAATCTACCTTAATTTTATTCTGTTTTTATTCATCAGTGTTGGTCAAGTGTCTATTTATTCATCGATACAAAACAGTGCTCTTAAAACTAATTCTACCAAAGTGTCACAGGACATGACCATAGCACGACGACTGATCACGATTTCAGTGACAGATTTCATGTGCTGGTTTCCCATCGGTTTGTGTGGGATGCTGGCATTGGCAGGAACTGCAATTCCTGCAGAAGTAAATGTGGCCCTGGCTGTGTTTGTTTTACCCTTAAACTCTGCTGTCAATCCCTTCATGTACACGTTCAACACTTTGGCTGAAAAAAGAAGGAAAGCTGATGAAACTGAACTTCGTAAATGGCTGGAGTCCCATTCTGAACTAATAAACTATTAATTACAGGACTAGTTAAACACACTCCCTTCTTATTATGAAACACGTCAACGAAACATAAACAAACATGTCCACGTTCCCCTCTCAGGATAAACCATATCAGCAGCGATGCTCAGGAGACAAAATCAAATTGTTTTTTCACTAAGACGTCTTTCTATAGCACATGTATTCAGATATTTCATTCCCTTTTACACTTTAAAGTTAGGTTTTAACAATGTTCATAAATCGTCATGTAAACTTCCATTAGTTTCCCTGCATGACTGTGTTGTCCCTAAGGAATGTAAGTAATTCTCGTGTGCCATTTAATCGGCGGAATAACTTTGTCCCAAAACAGAAGCTGAGGATCCTGTAATATCCTGAAAATCCAACTTCAGATAACTGGCATAAACAGGAGTACTTACGTGTACTTTCACCTTGTCGAATTCTCATCTTACCCAGTTAGTGTTCTCAAAAGTAAATTATGATGAAAAATCCGAAATTTGTAAAATTGAGAAGAAACGACTGGAGCAATTTGAACATCATCAAACTTGTGCAGAACACTGAACTTACTACAACTTCAACAACATGTGTAATTGTGTG
>NC_134908.1:22887508-22937508 GCF_041734735.1 Babylonia areolata
TAGGGAGAGAGACTCACTGACAGGCAGACAGACAGACAGAGATATTATACAGACAAATCGGGCTCAGATGTTTTTATGGTAAAAGGAAAAGCAGCAAGCCCTTTCACCACACCCATACAAAAGGCAAAAGCAAAAGCAGAAGAATAAAGAATGTGAGGAGAGAGAGGGAGGGAGAGAGACAGACAGATTGAGGCAGAGAGACAGAGAAAGACCAGAAAGATACAGAGAGATGTACAGACGCAGAAACTGAAACTGGAAAAGAAAGAGAGACGGAGCAATGATTATACGATAACAGAGAGAGACAGACACAGATAAAGAAGAAGAGGAGGAGGAAGAAAAGAAGGAGGAGGAAAAGAGGAAGAAGGAGGAGGAGTAGGAGAATGAGGAAGGAGGGAGAAGAAGGAGGAAGAAGAAGAAGGAGGAGGAGGAAGAAGAAGGAAGAGGAGAAGAAGAAGAAGGGTGAGGAGGAAAAAGAGGAAGAAGGAGGAGGAGGAAGAAGGGGGAGGAGGAGGAAGAAGGAGGAGGAAGAAGAAGGGGGAGGAAGAAGAAGAAAAAGGTGGAGGAGGAAGAGACGGAGGAGGAGGAGGAGGAAGAAAAATAAGAATTGGAAGGAGAAGGAGGAGGAGGAAGAAGAAGGAGAAAGAGGAGGAGGAGAAGAAGAAGGTGAAGGAGGAGGAGAAGAAGAAGGAGATTTAAAAAGAAAAAGAAAAAAAGGAAGAGGGCGAGGAGGAAGTGAAGACGGGGGAGGTGGGGGAGGGGGAGACGGAGACAGGAAGACGAGAGGAAGAGGAGGCGAGAAAAGGGGGGAGAGAGGGAGGAGAAGGGAGGGAGAGGGAGGAAAGGGAGAAGAGGAAGGGAGGAGAGGGAGGGAGGAGAAGGAGAAGGGAGGAGAGGGAGGGTGCTGAGTCTCCGCTACAACTATATAAGAAGCCAACAGACGATTATCTGCCCTTTTACAGAACCCCAGCCCTGAACAACTGAACCAGAAGGGCCGCGAGACAACAGAGAGCGCCAAAACATCTCTGTCGCGGAGCCTTCCACAGCCTGGGGCTGAGCTCCGGTTTGTGATAGAGGCAACAGAGGTTGGTCCATTTGTTAAGGTCTTCTTCTTCATAATAATAATAATAATCTTCTTCTTCTTAATAATAATAATAATCTTGTTGTTGTTATTATTATTATTTGATTTCACAAAAGCGTTTGACTTCATCAATCAGGAAATATTGCTTCAAAAATTGAAATGTTATGGTATTGACGATAACTGCTTATTGTTTCTCAGGTCTTACCTAGAAAACCGTATTCATTCTGTCTATTACGTGGCTTTATTTCTTCCAAAAGGCATGCTCCAAGAGGAGTATCATAAGGGTCAATTCTAGGCCCTCTCTTATTTTCCTTGTATATCAATGATCTACCTTTATCAATTCAGCATGCAATGTGTGATTTATTTGCTGATGATACATCAATACAATATGCTAGTCACAATAAAGACGAAATTAGTTATCTGAATGCCAGCATGAAATCTGTCGAAAACTGGTGTGATGATATGATATGGTCGTGCACCCTGAAAAGACAGAATGCATGTTAATTTGTCCTCGTCTGAAAAGACAGAACATGAAAGAAACACAACTTAACATAAAATATAAAGACAATATTATTAAGCAAGTTACAAAGCATATGCTATTAGGCATTACTATTGATCAAAATCGTGGCAGAAACATATGCATTGCCTTATAAAACAAGTATCATCTAGTGTATTCCAATTGTCACAGATCAAACACTTTCTTGATAATCATTCTAGACACGTGCTTTACTTTGCCTATGTCAAGTCTCGTCTCAGCTATTGCTCGATTATTTGGGGTAAATGTCCTCCTTCTACATTAGAGCCACTTTGCTCTTTACAAAAACGTGCCATTAAGATGATTAACCATGTAAATACCACAGGCGGATCTGTGCACAATATGTACAAAGAACTTCAAATATTACCTGTTCATCTACTTATTAGATATAACACATTGAATCTTATGCATAAGATTGTTCATAACGCATGCTCACAATATTTAAAATCATTATTTTGTTTCCAGTTCCAACGTAAATCAGACAGAGCTATTGTCCCAAACCCTAAAACTGATGATTTAAGATGAGTCTCTCATTTGATGGAAGCATAGAATGGAACATTGCTTCCAAAGACATGTCGTCAAATTCCATAATCATTATCATTATCGTCATCTTCTTCTTCTTCTTCTTCGCGGTATATTGCAAATGCTTGCTTGTACTCAGTCCACTAGCTGCCATGCCATGATGAATGAAAAACTGAATGTATGTGTGATCGTGCTAGCAAATGAACACTAAGTGCTGTGTGTGTTTGTGTGTGTTTGAGTAGTGGGCGTGAATGTGTACGTATGTCTTTGTTTGCTTGTTTTATAATTGTGTGTGTGTGTGTGTGTGTGTGTGTGTGTGTGTGTGTGTGTGTGTGTGTGTATGTACGTACGTACATGTAATGTACCAATTGTTCTTTTCATCGCTTTGTTACCTTTGATAGACTATTCCAGTTACTATTCTTATTCGTCGTCCTTATTATTTTGTTTTATTTCATTTTATTTCTTTATTTTTATGCTTTGTGTCGTTAAAAGGGCAGAGTTGTAAAAAGGCCTTTACTGCGCCTAATTCTTTACCCATTAAAGATTCAATCAATCAATCAATCTTCTTCTTCGTCATCATCATCATCATCATCATCATCATCATCATCATCATCATCTTCTTCTTCTTCTTCTTCTTCTTCATAATCATCGTATACTTCTTCCTCTTCTTTCTTTCTTTCTATCGTTTTTATTTGTTTAATGTTTTTTTGTTCAACAGCGAATGTGGTGAAGCGAATATGGGTCATTCCACACACTTTTACACCTCCTTCAGACTGAAAGTACTGCTTCAGTCACCGATATCATGAAACGACTGTGCACGCCAGCTGGTGATCAGACAAAATCACCAGTCGTCATTGTCGCTTAGTTATTCTGATAAATCATCAGTCCGAATTTCTGTGACTTCCGCTGTCTCATTTGTTGCCATTTGTTTTATTTATGCTCAATGACACTTTGTATCGTAACAGTCTGGTGCCTCATAATACCGTACTATATGTGATAAAACGTAGTATCGTAACAGTCTGGTGCCTCATAATACCGTACTATATGTGATAAAACGTAGTATCGTAACAGTCTGGTCCCTCATAATACCGTACTATCTGTGATAAAACTTAGTATTGTAACAGTCTCTTGCCTCATGATACCACACTATCTGTGATCATCAAAATTAACCACCACACTATCTGTGATCATCAAAATTAACCACCACACTATCTGTGATCATCAAAATTAACCACCACACTATCTGTGATCATTAAAATTAACCACCACACTATCTGTGATCATCAAAATTAACCACCACACTATCTGTGATCATCAAAATTAACCACCACACTATCTGTGATCATCAAAATTAACCACCACACTATCTGTGATCATTAAAATTAACCACCACACTATCTGTGATCATCAAAATTAACCACCACACTATCTGTGATCATCAAAATTAACCACCACACTATCTGTGTGTTAAAAATAACCAAAATCTCGATTCTGACACCGTGGAAGAATCGGTCATGCGTTGGCCTTGTGGTCCAGTGTTCACCAGGGATCAGGGTTCGAGGCCCCGTTTCGGCATGGTGTTGTGTCCTTGGGAAAGGTCCTTTACTCCGATTTTCATGTCCTTGGGAAAGGTCCTTTAGCCCGATTTTCATGTCCTTAGGAAGGTCCTTTACTCTGATTTCATGTCCTTGGGAAAGGTCCTTTACCCCGATTTTCATGTCCTTAGGAAGGTCCTTTACTCTGATTTCATGTCCTTGGGAAAGGTCCTTTACTCTGATTTCATGTCCTTGGGAAAGGTCCTTTACTCTGATTTCATGTCCTTGGGAAAGGTCCTTTACTCTGATTTCATGTCCTTGGGAAAGGTCCTTTCCTCTCTCCTCCCAGGTGTGAGTATATGTACCTGACTTGAGGTGGGGAAGGTTATAACGGCGGAAGGAGAGGACTGGGCCCCGCCTTCCAATGCCAAGTTCTAGACAGTCGATTTGTATGAAATTCACTGGCAAGACGGCCGTAAAAGGCTGTGAGACCTTTAACCTTTTCCTTTAAGATCATACCGATTCTCTGCCAAAGGTCAGTCTTGACCACTGTCCACTCCTACATGTTCTGTCCCGTCAGATCAGCTTCTGTTTTTCTTTTTGGCATTTTTCAGATAAATTTTAAAAAAGAAAAAGAAAAAAACGACAAAGCCATCTCTGCAAATGAGACCAGAACTGTCCAGCATGCTTCTCAAACTCCCTGCTATCGTCTTCAGCTGCTGTGTCGTGCTGCTTCCAACCCACACTGGTTCTCTATCTCCTACGGCATCCCTGACAAAGCCACGCTCACAGGGACACGCCCGCAGCTCAGAGAGAGACTCCCCCACCACCACCACCACCACCACAGGCAGAAACGATGCAGTCAGTGACCTTTCAAAGGGAAGCGACTCACTCCCATCCAACCCCCCACCACCGGAAAGGAAGCACCCTTCAGCGAATGTCGCGGGTTTGGGGCGTGTCACTGAAGCGTTAAAAACAGGAGTCACGGGTTTTGGGCGTGTCACTGAAGCGTTAAAAACAGGAGTCACAGGTTTGGGGCGTGTCAGTGAAGCGTTACAAACAGGAGTCACAGGTTTGGGGCGTGTCACTGAAGCGTTAAAAACAGAAATCACAGGTGCTGAGAATAGCAAGGAAATGTTAAAAACAGAAATCACAGGTGCTGAGAATGACAAGGAAATGTTAAAAACAGAAATCACAGGTATTGGAAATGAAATTCAAACGTTAAAAACAGAAGTCACAGATGTTGCGAATGACCCTGGAGCACTGAAAATAGAATTCACAGGTGGGGGGAATGAAATTAAAACGTTAAGAACAGATACCACAGGTCTTGGTAATGACAACAAAACGTTAAAAATGGACGACGGTCAGACATCTCTGCACCAGGACCAGGGACAGGGCAGGTCGTGGGGGGGTCTGAGGAAGACCGCCAGTGGAGTGATGACTGCAACGTCCGAGACAACAATGAGTCTGTCAGCGTCTGCAACAACCCCAAGGCGTAATTCAACATCAGGGGAAGAGACGTCACTGACATCAGGGGAAGAGACGTCACTGACATCAGGGGAACAGACGTCACTGACATCAGGGGAACAGCCGTCACTGACATCAGGGGAACAGACGTCACTGACATCAGGGGAACAGCCGTCACTGACATCAGGGGAACAGACGTCACTGACATCAAAGCAAGAAACGTTACCATCATCATCGTCAACATCAAGAAAACAACCGTTACCATCATCATTGACATCGTCACGGGCATCAAGGCAGGAATCATCAATATTGAAGCAAGAACCATCAGCAACATCATCACTGCTTTCAAGGCAAGAACTGTCACCAACATCAAGGCAAAAACCATCATCATCATCATCATCATCATCAACAATATCAAAGCAAGAACCGTCACCAACAGCATCACCGACATCAAGGCAAAAGCTGTCACCAACAAGGCAAGAGCTGTCATCGACATCAAGGCAAGAGCTGTCACCAACAAGGCAAGAACCATCGCTGACGTCATCTCAGACGTCATCAAGACAAGAACTGTCAGCGGCAGCATCAGCCAGTGACGTGGCGGTTCCACAGCCCTTGATGGCGTCACTCGTTCTGTCCCAAGCAGGTGATCCTCTTGTTTGTTGTTGACGTTGTTGTTGTTATTAATGGTGGTGGTGGTGGTTGATGTGGTTATTGTGGTGGTGGTTGGTGGTTGTGGTGGTTGATGTGGTGGTGGTGGTGGTGATGGTTGATGTGGTGGTGGTGGTGGTGATGGTGGTGGTTGATGTGGTGGTGGTGATGATGATGGTTGATGTGATGGTGATGGTTGATGTGGTGGTGATGGTGGTGGTGATGGTTGATGTGGTGGTGATGGTGGTGGTGATGGTTGATGTGGTGGTGATGGTGGTGGTGATGGTTGATGTGGTGGTGGTTGTGGTTGATGTGGTGGTGGTGGTTGATGTGGTGGTGGTGGTGATTGTGATGGTTGATGTGGCTGCGATAGTGGTGATGGTGGTGGTTGTTGTGGTGGTTGATGTGGTGGTGGTTGTTGTTGTTGTAGTGGTGGTGGTTGTGGTGGTTGATGGGGTGGTTGATGTGGTGGTTGATGTGGTGGTGGTGATGGCGGTGGTTGTTGAGGTGGTTGCTGTGGTGGTGGTGGTGGTGATGGTGGTGGATGTGGTGGTGGTGGTGATGGTTGATGTGGTGGTGATGGTGGATGTGGTGGTGGTGGTGATGGTGGTGATGGTTGATGTGGTGGTGATGGTGGATGTGGTGGTGGTGGTGATGGTGGTGGTGGTGATGGTGGTGGTGGTTGATGTGGTGGTGGTGGTGATGGTGGTGGTGGTATTGCATTGTGCCCGAACACAGAGAAATCCGTTCTGACATAGAGCAACACAATGCAAATACAATACAGCACAATACAACACAATATAGTACAGTACAGTACAGCACATTACAACACAATATAGTACAGTATAGTACAGCACAATACAACACTATATAGTATGGTACAGCACAATACAACACAATATAGTATGGTACAGCACAATACAAAACATTGCAAATACAATACAGCACAATACAACACAATATAGTACAGTACAGTACAGCACAATACAACACAATATAGTACAGTATAGTACAGCACAATACAACACAATATAGTACAATACAGCACAATACAACACAATATAGTACAGTACAGTACAGCACATTACAACACAATATAGTACAATACAGCACAATACAACACAATATAGTATGGTACAGCACAATACAACACAATATAGTATGGTACAGTACAGCACAATACGATACAACACAATACTAGACAATGCAAAATAATACACAACAATGCAATGTAATACGACACAGCACAACACGAAGCGACGCAATAAGACGCGACGTAAGTACAACTAAAAACAACACGACACCACACCACACTAAACCAAACAACACAACACAACAGCACAGCACAGCACACAACACAACACACCACGCCATGCTAAATTACACCACACCACACAACACCACACCACACCACACAACACCACACCACACCACACAACACCACACCACACCACACCACACAACAACACACCACACCACACCACACAACAACACACCACACTAACACAACACACCACACAACAACACAACACACAACAACACACCACACAACAACACAACACACCACACAACTACACACCACACTAACACCACACCACCCAACAACACACCACACAACAACACACCACACTAACACACAACAACACAACACACCACACAACAACACACCACACTAACACCACACCACACTAACACACCACACAACAACACACCACACAACAACACACCACACTAACACACCACACAACAACACACCACACCACAACACACCACACAACAACACACCACACTAACACCACACCACCCAACACAACACCACACCACATAACACCACACTCACACCACACCACACAACACCACACAACACAACACAACACCACACCACACTAACACCACACCAAACCACACCACATAACAACACACCACACCACACAACAACACACCACACTAACACCACACCACACAACAACACACGACACTAACACAACAACACACCACACCACACAACAACACACCACACCACACAACACCACACCACACTAACACAACAACACACCACACCACACAACACCACACTAACACAACAACACACCACACCACACAACAACACACCACACTAACACAACAACACACCACACCACACAACACCACACCACACTAACACAACAACACACAAACACAAATGAGTCTGTTTCTTCTTCTTCTCCTCATTGTTCTTCTTCTTCTCCTCGTTCTTTTTCTTCTTCTTCATAATCATCTTCTTCTTCTTCATAATCATCGTCTTCTTCTTCTTCTTCATAATCATCGTCTTCTTCATAATCATCGTCTTCTTCTTCTTCTTCATAATCATCGTCTTCTTCATAATCATCGTCTTCTTCTTCTTCTTCTTCTTCTTCATAATCATCGTCTTCTTCTTCTTCTTTATAATCACCGTCGTCTTCTTCTTCTTCTTCTTCATAATCATCGTCTTCTTCTTCTTCTTCTTCTTTATAATCACCGTCGTCTTCTTCTTCTTCTTCTTCTTCTTCATAATCATCGTCTTCTTCTTCTTCTTCTTTATAATCACCGTCGTCTTCTTCTTCTTCTTCTTCATAATCATCGTCTTCTTCTTCTTCTTCTTCTTCATAATCATCGTCGTCGTCTTCTTCTCCCTAATACCTTCAGCCGCCAAGAAGAGGACTCCAGTAAAGTCCACGACAAGCCGGAGCAACAAGGGAAGCAATTCCGACAACAAGGGAAACAACCCCGGCAACATGGAGACAACTACACCCACAGGTCTTACAGGTGAGTTCCACTTTCAGTTCCAAAGAGCCTTCACCGCGTTCGGACAAATTCATATGCGCTGCACCCAAATCTGCTTGGTAGAGGTCTGACCAGCTGCTTCATTAACCCAGCGTGCTGACTGTATCAACCGTGTCCCGATTTACATTCATATTTAGGTACCAGTCAGAAGGTACCAGTCAAAGGATAGGTACCAGTCAGTCAGAGGATAGGTACCAGTCAGAGGATAGGTACCAGTCAGTCAGAAGATAGGTACCAGTCAGAGGATAGGTACCAGTCAAAGGATAGGTACCAGTCAGTCAGAAGATAGGTACCAGTCAGTCAGAAGATAGGTACCAGTCAGAGGATAGGTATCAGTCAGAGGATAGGTACCAGTCAAAGGATAGGTACCAGTCAGTCAGAAGATAGGTACCAGTCAGAGGATAGGTACCAGTCAGAAGATAGGTACCAGTCAGTCAGAAGATAGGTACCAGTCAGTCAGAGGATAGGTACCAGTCAGAGGATAGGTACCAGTCAGTCAGAGGATAGGTACCAGTCAGAGGATAGGTACCAGTCAGTCAGAAGATAGGTACCAGTCAGTCAGAGGATAGGCACCAGTCAGTCAGAAGATAGGTACCAGTCAGTTAGAGGATAGGTACCAGTCAGTCAGAAGATAGATACCAGTCAGTCAGAAGATAGGTACCAGTCAGAGGATAGGTACCAGTCAGTCAGAGGATAGGTACCAGTCAGAGGATAGGTACCAGTCAGAAGATAGGCACCAGTCAGTCAGAAGATAGGTATCAGTCAGAGGATAGGTACAAGTCAGAAGATAGGTACCAGTCAGAAGATAGGTACCAGTTCAGTCAGAAGATAGGTACTAGTCAGAGTGGATATCTTCTTGTTTCATTCTGAAGTCAAACTTCAGGAGAAAGCGCTGGATGGACTGGAGTTCGAACCGAGACCCTCGCGGCCAATACATTACATTGTACTGTATTTTGCTGTATTCAATTGTATGGAAATGTACTTGTTGTACTGTATTTTGCTGTATTCAATTGTATGGAAATGTACTTGTTGTACTGTATTTTGCTGTATTCAATTGTATGGAAATGTACTTCTTGTACTGTATTTTGCTGTTTTCAGTTGTATGGAAATGTACTTGTTGTACTGTATTTTGCTGTATTGTGTTGTATTGCGTTGTTTTGCATTGCAGTGGGTTGTATTGCATGGTATTGTATTGTACTGTACTATACTGTGCTGTACTGTATTGTATCGTATCATACTAAATTGCATTGTATCGCATTGTACTGTATTACATTTTTTGTATTGCATTGTATTCTGTCGTATTGTATTGCACTATATTGTACTGAACTGTTTTGTATTGTATTCTGCTGCAGTATATTGTACTGAATTGCATTGTACTGTGCTGTGCTGTATTGCATTGTATTGTAATGCACTATACTGCACAATACTGTATAGTATTGTATTGTACTGCCCTCAACTGCCCTATACTATACTGTATACCATTATATTGTACTGCATTATACTGTACTGTATATCATTGTATTGTACCTGTACTGCACTGCTTAATACTGTACTGTATATCATTGTATTGTACCTGTACTGCACTGCTTAATACTGTACTGTATATCATTGTATTGTACCTGTACTGCACTGCTTAATATTTTACTGTATATCATTGTACTGTACTGTACTGTACTGTACTGCTTAATACTGTACTGTATATCATTGTACTGCTTAATACTGTACTGCTTAATACTGTACTGTATATCATTGTACTGTACTGTACTTTACTGTACTGCTTAATACTGTACTGTATATCATTGTACTGCTTAATACTGTACTGCTTAATACTGTACTGTATATCATTGTACTGCTTAATACTGTACTGCTTAATACTGTACTGTATATCATTGTACTGCTTAATACTGTACTGCTTAATACTGTACTGTATATCATTGTACTGTACTGTACTGTACTGTACTGTACTGTACTGTACTGTACTGTACTGCTCAATACTGTACTGTATATCATTGTATTGTACCTGTACTGCACTGCTTAATACTGTACTGTATATCATTGTATTGTACCTGTACTGCACTGCTTAATATTTTACTGTATATCATTGTACTGTACTGTACTGTACTGCTTAATACTGTACTGTATATCATTGTACTGCTTAATACTGTACTGCTTAATACTGTACTGTATATCATTGTACTGCACTGCACTGCACCATACTGTACTGTATAACATTGTATTGTGCTGCACTAAACTGTGCTGTACTGTATTGTATTGTACTGTAATGCACTGCTTATTAATGTTGTACTGTATAGCATTGTATTTCAATGCACTATACTGTGCTGTACAGCAGTGTATTGTACTGTACTGTACTGCACTGTACTGTACTGTATTGAATATCATGGTATTATACTGCACTGTACTGTACTGTACTGTATTGAATATCATGGTATTATACTGCATTATACTATACTGTACTGTATTGAATATCATGGTATTATACTGCACTGTACTGTACTGTACTGAATATCTTGGTATTGTACTGCACTGTACTGTACTGTACTGTACTGAATATCTTGGTATTATACTGCACTGTGCTGTGCTGTACTGTATTGAATATCATGGTATTATACTGCACTGTACTGTACTGTACTGTATTGAATATCATGGTATTATACTGCACTGTACTGTACTGTACTGTATTGAATATCATGGTATTATACTGCACTGTACTGTACTGTATTGATTGATGGAGTCTCCAATCGGACCGACGGATGAGTAGGCAGGCAGCTTATCTGTCGGTGTGTGTCCTCATATGGGAGAAGAGGCCGATTCTGGATGCGCAGCACTTCCCTCAGGTGTTGCAAGGGAAAACGTCTCCAGAAGTTGAACCCTGCTTCCTTCTCTCACGCTTCTCCTTAATGGCCAGCGTTCTCATGTTTTCAAACGTCTTTATGCCACTAGAGCACAGCATCCTCCAGAGACAGCGGTCAAAGGCATCAGTTTCCCAGGAAATGTCTATGTCACAGGCTTTGAGGTTTGTCTTCAAGGTGTCCTTGAAACGCTTGCAGGGTCTTCCAAGTTCACGGTGGCCTTCCTTCAGCTGGCCATACAAAAGCATCTTCGGGATCCTGCTGTCTGTCATGTGGACAACGTGTCCTGTCGAGCGTAGCTGGCACTGGATCAGCAGGCTTTCGATGCTGGGCAGGCCGCTCCTCTCTAGGACCTGGAGGTTGGACACCCTGTCTTGCCACTTTATGCCGAAGATCTTTCGTAGGCATCTCTAGTGAAACTGCTCAAGTTGTTGAATGTGACGGCGATACGTCGTCCATGTTTCACAGCAGTACAACAAGGTGGTCAGCACAACAGCTCTGTAGGTTTTCATCTTGGTGCTGAGCCTGATGCCTTTGTTGTTCCACAGCCTGTTGTTGAGCTGGCATTGGCGATGCGCAGCGGTACTGTATTGAATATCATGGTATTACACTGCACTATACTGTACTGTACTAGTTTGCTTTGTATTGTACTGCATTTTTCTGTATAACATTGTATTGTATTGTTCCTTACTTCAATCTACTGTACTGTATAGTATTGTAGTGTACTTCAATACACTCTGCTATACTGTTTTGTTTTGTAATTGTACTGCATTTTTCTGTATTGCATTGTAGTGTTTTGTAGTGCATTTTAGTGTATTGTACTGTACTCTACTTCATTCTACTATACTGCATAGCACTGTACTGTACTGCACTATACTGTACTGTACTGTTTCCACCTTGTCGCACCCTCACCCTCACCCCCACGCCCCGTCCTAAAGATGACCCCAGCGGTCCCCGTGAAGCCTGTGACTGCCCCGGCCCGGACACCCCCCGGGGCCCCACGCCCAGACTCCAGGCCGCCGTGTCTGCCGTGCTCACTGCCCACTTCGGTCCGTCCAAAGAAGTCATCGTTCCCTTCGACCTGGAACTCGTAGACCTCGCCGACAACTACGACAACGACACTGGGGTCTTCTTCTGCAGTATCCCCGGCACGTACGTCATTTCCGTCCACCTGATGTCCCATCCGGGCTCCAAGGTGAATGCCCGGATCTACATCAACAGTCGCCCCGTGGCGGCACTGTGGGCGGATGACGACAAGAACAGTGGGTTTTACCCGTCGTCAAGTATTCAGACTATCAGTCACCTGGAGTTTGGGGATCAGGTGTATGTCATGTTGGTGGACGGGGGGTATGGAGATAGCTGGGTGCATGCAAACTACAACGCCTTTACCGTGTTCCTTCTCTATGAAGACTTCCTTGGCTAGATACGTTCTACGTATGGATCTGTGTTCTGAACTTAACGTTTTCCTGGTAACAAATACTGATGAAATGTTGACGAAACGTTAACTTCGAAACCTCTGCTGTAAGCCTCTCAACTCTTTTACCGTATTTTTTGTTCTCTATGAAGACTTCATTGGCTAGTAAAGTTCAACGTACGGTCCTGTGTTCTAAAGTTAATGTTTACCTGGTGACAAATATTTAACGTTCAGAGCATGGTCCTGTGTTCTAAAGTTAATGTTTACCTCGTTACAAATACTTAACGCACGAAGCGTGGTCCTGTGTCCTGAACTTAACTTTTATCTACTGACAAAAGCTGTTGAAATGTTGACGAAAAGTTAAGTTCGAAACTGTTGCTGTAACCTTCTCTTGGGAGGCTTCCTTGGCGAGTAAATTTCGACGTTTCGTCCTGTGCTCTGAAGTTAACTTTTACCTGGTGACAAAATACTGTTGAAATGGTGATGAAGAGTTAAGTTCGAAACTTGTGCTGCACTGCTCTCAACTCCTTTAAAGTATTTTCTTTGCTATGAAGACTTAATTGGCTAGTTAAGTTCGACGCATGGACCCGTGTTCTAAAGTTAAAGTTTACCTGGTGACAAATACTTAACGTACAGAGCATGGACCCGTGTTCTGAAGTTAAAGTTTACCTGGTGACAAATACTTAACGTACAGAGTATTTATGTTTGTGTGTATTATATAAAAAAACAAACAAACAAACAAAAAAACAACAACAACAACAACAAAAAACATATATTTATGTTTGTGTGTATTATGTATCTTCATCCTGACCCCACAACGCTACAAGTCCAGTATCAATAAAGCCAACACAAGGACGTTCCCAGGAGCTGATATCGGCAGCGATCATGATCTTGTCTTGGCAACCTTCAAGCTCAAGCTGAAGTGCAAGCGTTGTCCAAGGAATCCCCGTATCCGCTTTGACCTAGAAAAGCTGAAGGACCCCGAAATCGCGGATGTGTTCCAAGCTCAAGTAGGCGGGAAGTTCGCAGCCCTCAACTTAATGGACATCGACGTAGACACCCTTGCTAACAACATCAAAGAGGTGCTAACTACAACAGCTGAACAAGTTGTGGGAAAAAAGCGAAAAAGGATCCAACCATGGGTGACAAATGAGGTCCTAGATCTGTGCGACAAGTGGCGAGAACTGAGGAAAAAGAAACACTCTAGTAATGAAGCCAGGACGAAGCACCAACAGGTGAACAGAGAAGTCAGGACGAAGATGAAGGCAGCCAAAGAAAACTGGATAGAGGAGCAGTGCGAAGAAGTTGAGAAAGGCATGGAAGCAGGGAACAGCAAAAGGGCCTACAGCACCCTCAAGACCCTCACCAAGACTAGCCAGCCAAGATCAGCTGTCATCGAAGATAAGGATGGCAAGCTACTGACAGATAGTGAAGAAGTCCTGAAGAGGTGGACAGAATACTGTGACGGCCTCTACAACTACCAGCTCAATCCAGACTCATCTATATTGCAGGACAACCCACGATCCACAGACAGTGAGGAAAATCTCCAAGTATTGAAGGAGGAGGTTGAGGCTGCAATACAGAGTCTGAAGCCAGAGAAATCCCCAGGAGTGGACAACGTCCCATCTGAGCTTTTGAAGTACGGAGGAAAGGAGACCACAGAAGCACTAACAATGCTATGTCAGAAGATCTGGACAGAAAAGAAGTGGCCAGCAGAATGGACCCAATCACTGGTGATTCCTCTACCCAAGAAGGGCAACCTCAAGCAGTGTCAAAATTACAGGACTATAGGTCTAATTAGCCACCCAAGCAAAGTCATGCTCCGCATCATCCTCAACCGATTGAAATCCAAGGCTGAGGAGCTGCTATCAGAAGAACAAGCAGGCTTTAGAAAAGGGCGGAGCACTGTCGAACAAATATTCAACTGTCGAGTCCTCATTGAAAAACATCTACAACACCAAAAGGACATCTTTCACAACTTCATCGACTTCAAGAAGGCATTCGATCGGGTGTGGCACAGCGGCCTCTGGCAAGTACTGAGAGGCTTCAACATTGATGAAGGGCTCATTCAAGTCATCCAGGCCCTCTACGAACATTCCAGCAGCGCAGTGCTCCTCAACAATCAACAAGGACAGTTCTTTCGGACCACAGTCGGAGTCAGGCAAGGATGCCTATTATCCCCAATACTTTTCAACATCTTTCTGGAGAGAATTATGCAGGAGGCCCTTGAAGACCACCACACCTCCATCACCATTGGCGGTAGGCCAGTCTGCAATCTGCGATTCGCAGACGACATCGACCTCATGGGGGGCACTAACACCGAGCTCCAGGATCTAACAAACAGACTCACTACAAGAGCAAGTGCTTACGGCATGGAGGTCAGCACAGAGAAGTCAAAGGTCATGGTCAACAGCACAACTAACATTAGTGCCAACATAACCATGAATGGTGAGCCCTTGGAAGAAGTGACCAGCTTCAAGTACCTGGGAGCAACCCTGTCCAAAGACGGCACCTGCACAGCAGAAATCCGAAATAGGATTAATTCTGCAACGGCAGCGATGGCCAGACTGAACAGGGTATGGAAGAGTAACATCAGATTCCACACAAAATTCCTGCTCTACAAGTCACTGGTGGTCTCCATCCTCTTATATGGATGTGACATATGGACACTGATGGCAGAAACAGAAAGAAGAATCCAAGCATTCGAAACCAAGTGCTTGAGGAGACTACTACACATCTCCTACAAGGAGCACAAGACCAATGACTATGTGCGGAACCTGGTCAGCAACCTTGTTGGGCCCCAAGAACCACTGCTGGCGACTGTCAAACGACGGAAGATGGCATGGTTTGGTCACGTCATACGACATAACACCCTCTCCAAAACCATCCTGCAAGGGACTGTAGAGGGAGGGCGCAGACGGGGGCGGCAGAAAAAAGCTGGTCTGACGTCAAGGAATGGACCAAAATGACGATGCCAGATCTCCTCACGACAGCTGCCAACAGAACGGCGTGGCGAGCTATGACATCTTCCTCATGTCCCCCCAACGACCCCAGCGGTCGAGGGAATGAGCGATGAGCGGAGCGGTATTATGTATGCATGTAAGTAAGTATCTCTATGTATTTGTGTGTGGGTGTGTGCATGCGCGTGTGAATGTGTGTACATGATCACGTTTGGGCATGTTGTAGATGAAAGACAGACAGACAGACAGAGAAGACAGACTGACAGAGACACAGGGAGAGGGAGAGAGCAAGTGTACGTAATTGTCCGCTAAATGCAAGAAAGAGAACGAAAAAAAAAAAAAAAAGTTAAACACACACACACACACACACACACACACACACACACACATTTTTCGTAATGGTTTTGCTGCTTTAATCACTCCATCCACAGTGGATTCACACTCATCGAAAAGCGAGCACACACACACGCGCGCGCGCGCGCGCGCGCGCACACACACACATACACGCACATACGGTGGCGAAATATGTCCAGTCTCAATTAACAAGAAGAAGCCTTGAGCATCAATGAAATCCTTTTTTTTTTTTCCTTTTTTTTCCCTTTTCTAAAAAAAATAGTCAAGTGAAGACACAAGTACCAGAAATTCTGAATTAAATCATTTCATTTTTCAGGGAAATACAGAACTAAGTAACCAGCACACACACACACACACACACACACACGCACACGCACTCACGCACGCATGCACCAGAACAGAAATCTTTTCATGTTTCCATGATATGCACGACTAAAAAAACTACTGTGATATGTGTACAGCTTTTGAGGGTTCTATTTTTACATACGAATCAAAGAGCGCTTCTTCTTCTTCTTCCTCCGCTAGATTAATATTTACCAGACAATTTCACTCACATCAATCCAAGCGAAGACACGACATTCACATACTGTGCTTGGTTAGCGGAGACCAAGAGAAACCTATAATACTGACAGTCATCACATGATCAAAAACAGGACCAAATCAGAAACAAGGGCAGATAGAAACTCTGCTGTAATGCCAGGCAATGGAACATGCAATGGAAACATCTTTCTTTTCTTTTTTTTTAATAAGCCAGTTACACATGAGTACCAACAACCAGTTCATCTGAAATCTTTTCATCAACTGACCGTGAACATGCACTGAAGAGTTTATACAAATAAATAAATAAACAAACGAATAACAAATGAAAAAACAACTAAACAAAAAAACAAAAAAAAAAAAAAAAAAAAAGAGCACGGGGAAATAAAAGGGTGTTTCACTGACAACCAATCAGAAGAGTTGTCCCCAAAAAGGAATGACCAATGGATACAGACGACAGAACGTGGTTAAGCCAATCGCGAAACAGGAAGCACAAAAAATGTCAGCCAATAGGAAAGAGACAACAGGAAAGGATGACTGCAGACGAGAATGAAACAGGAGATGATTGGCTGCACTGTCAGCCAGTAACAAAGGTCTTGTATGTATTTGTATTTCTTTTTCTTTCCTTTTTTTTTTTTTTTTTTTTGTCACGACAGATTTCTCTGTGTGAAATTCGGGCTGCTCTCCGTAGGGAGAGTGCGTCGCTACACTGACAGCGTTACCTCAAGGCCAACACTCCACACTCCTCTTGTGTTGTGTCTTTGTGTGGTGTGGTTGTGGTCTGTTGTGTTGTTGTATATTGTGTTGTGCTGTGTGGTGTGGTGTGGCGTGATGTGGTGTGATGTGGTATTGTGTGGCGTGATGTGGTATTGTGTGGCGTGGTGTGGCACTGTGTGGCGTGGTGTGGTGCGGTGCGGTGTAGGGTATCATATTCATTTGTTGTCACCTCAGATTTCAGAAACAAAACCAACACACACACACACACAGAGAGAGAGAGAGAGAGAGAGACAGACAGACTATTAAACTAGAACGATTAACCCACTCAGTTTACCCAGCGAGTCAAAACAAAAATGTGAACAACGAACAGAAAATGGGGGAAATCACCAACCGAAACACTCCATACTGTGTTAGCCGATCAAAACACTCCATACTGTATCAGCCAATCAAAACACTCCATACTGTATCAGCCAATCAAAACACTCCATACTGTATTAGCCAGTCAAAACACTCCATACTGTATCAGCCAATCAAAACACTCCATACTGTATCGGCCAATCAAAACAGATCCGCAGTGGATCGGGGAGGAGGGATGGGGAGGGGACACCAACAGCCAACCGTTATCCATAAATTCATTCATAAAAGATATTATAAGTTATTATATACCTTAACCACTATATTAATGATTATAGAGAACCAGCTCATAAATGAATACAAAATATATTGTAAAGTGATATTAAACCACACACACACTGATCTGGTTATAGACTATAAATGAATGTATACACGTAACTCTCATCAAATGACTTCATCGAATATATGACTCATAAAGAGTATGCTTACACACACACACACACACACACACACACGTATGTATATATATATATATATATATATATAACTCTCTCTCTCTCTCACACACACACACACACACACCACTTCCCTTGTCGACAGAAGCACATACACAATGTCGGTATCAGAATGTTTGTGGATTCAAGTAAACCTGTAGACCTGATGTCTCGCTATACACGCTGCACCAAAAATTCCGATGACAGCAAAACTTCAAACATCTATAGAGAGAGATACATGATATATAGAGAACCAAAATATCTAAAGCACGTTCCTGAGGACACTAACTGACTGTAGCTTTACCCTGTACCTGCTATGCAATGACTTCCTGAGGACACTAACTGACTGTAGCTTTACCCTGTACCTGCTATGCAATGACTTCCTGAGGACACTAACTGACTGTAGCTTTACCCTGTACCTGCTATGCAATGACTTCCTGAGGACACTAACTGACTGTAACTTTACCCTGTACCTGCTATGCAATGACTTCCTGAGGACACTAACTGACTGTAGCTTTACCCTGTACCTGCTATGCAATGACTTCCTGAGGACACTAACTGACTGTAACTTTACCCTGTACCTGCTATGCAATGACTTCCTGAGGACACTGACTGACTGTAGCTTTACCCTGTACCTGCTATGCAATGACTTCCTGAGGACACTGACTGACTGTAGCTTTACCCTGTACCTGCTATGCAATGACTTCTTTTGTAAACCGTTTACATTACACTGGCACAAACCACACGTACTGACGATTAACACGCGCACGCGCGTTCGCACACGCACACGCACACATACACGTACACATACAAGCAAGCGCTCACACACACACACACACACACACCCCTCTCACATCCGAACATTTCAAAACTTTCAAAGCCCATACCACACAGCACTAATGCATTTCAATCCACCAGACCTCAAGACATTCAGGCATTGACGTTTCTGTTTGGTTGGTGGGTTTGGTTTTGTTTTCATCCACAGACTTTTGCTTAAAAGCGATTGCAGCATCACAGTAAAAATAATCAAATATATATTTTTTTAAATATCCGAAAAAAAAAAAACAACCGCACACAGGACACACACAACGGTGATGTATAAAGGAATGCGCAAAGTGAATGAAATTCAGTCACACAAAAACAGCAGCAGGGTTAATATATATATATATATATATATATATATATACTTTTTTCTTTTTTAACCCAATCAAATCAAATCAAAAACCAATAGTACTTTATCAATCCACGTGGAAATTCGTTCGCCCAATCACATGCTCGTTATAACACTGATGTACGTACTATGAACACACAAGCCTAGGCCAGCAAAAGCTCTGTGTCGTCAACGAAGCGCATATGGACATCACTCATTTTCTTTGCGAAAGCAGCAAAATATAAAGCTTCAAAAGCACATGTTTATAATACTGTGTACAAAGGATTAAGCGCACACCCTTCCTCTCTATCTCTCACTCTAACCCTTTCTCTCTCTCCCCCCTCTCTTTCTCTCTCACTCTCTCTCTACCCCCCCCCACCCCAACCCCGCGTCTCTCTCTCCTATCTTTTTCTCTCCTCCCCACTTTCTCTCTCCCCCTCTCTTTGTCACTCCCCCCCCCCCCTACACACACACACACCTCCGTCTCTCTCTCCTCTCTTTCTCCCCCCCCCCCTCTCTTTCTCTCCCCCTTCTCTTTCTCTCGGCCCCCCCCCCCTTTATCTCTCTCCTCTTTCTCTCCCTCTTTCTCACCTTTTTTCTCTCTCTCTACCCCCCCCCCCCCTCTTTCTCTCCCTCTCACCCACTCATTCTCTCCCCCCCCCTCCATCTCTCTCTTTCTCACTCTCTACCCCTCTCACTCTCTCCTCTTTCTCTCTCCCCCACTCTCTCTCTCTCCCTCTCTATCTCTCTTCCCCCCTCTCTCTCTTCCCTCTCTTTCTCTCCCTCCCTCTCTCTCTCTACCCCCTTCCTCCCTCTCTCTCTCTGTGAGAGATGCGAGGCGCAAAGTAAAAGTTTCGTTTTTTTTCTTTTCAAAAAAAAAAGGCAACTACATGACCAATTTCATCAACACTTGAGTACGTAAAAACCATTCCTGGGGGTGGGGGGTGGAGGGGAGTGGGGGTGGGTGGAAGGGAGGGAGAGAGAGGAGGAGGTGGTGATGGGGAAAAAGGGGAACAGGGCGGGGGTGGGGGGTGGAGGGGAGTGAGGGTGGGTGGAAGGGAGGAAGAGAGAGGAGGAGGTGGTGATGGGGAAAAAGGGGAACAGTGGGGTGTGGGGGGTGGGGGGGAGGGGGGTGGAGGGAGGGAGAGAGGAGGAGGTGGTGATGGGGAAAAAGGGGAACAAGGCGGGGGTGGGGGTGGGGGGAGGTGAGGGTGGGTGGAAGGGAGGGAGAGAGAGGAGGAGGTGGTGATGGGGAAAAAGGGGAACAGGGCGGGGGTGGGGGTGGGGGGGGAGGTGAGGGTGGGTGGAAGGGAGGGAGAGAGAGGAGGAGGTGGTGATGGGGAAAAAGGGGAACAGGGCGGGGGTGGGGGGGGGGGAGGTGAGGGTGGGTGGAAGGGAGGGAGAGAGAGGAGGAGGTGGTGATGGGGAAAAAGGGGAACACCTCCGTCTCTCTCTCCTCTCTTTCTCCCCCCCCCCTCTCTTTCTCTCCCCCTTCTCTTTCTCTCGGCCCCCCCCCCTTTATCTCTCTCCTCTTTCTCTCCCTCTTTCTCACCTTTTTTCTCTCTCTCTACCCCCCTCCCCCTCTTTCTCTCCCTCTCACCCACTCATTCTCTCCCCCCCCCCTCCATCTCTCTCTTTCTCACTCTCTACCCCTCTCACTCTCTCCTCTTTCTCTCTCCCCCACTCTCTCTCTCTCCCTCTCTATCTCTCTTCCCCCCTCTCTCTCTTCCCTCTCTTTCTCTCCCTCCCTCTCTCTCTCTACCCCCTTCCTCCCTCTCTCTCTCTGTGAGAGATGCGAGGCGCAAGGTAAAAGTTTCGTTTTTTTTCTTTTCAAAAAAAAAAAGGCAACTACATGACCAATTTCATCAACACTTGAGTACGTAAAAACCATTCCTGGGGGTGGGGGGTGGAGGGGAGTGGGGGTGGGTGGAAGGGAGGGAGAGAGAGGAGGAGGTGGTGATGGGGAAAAAGGGGAACAGGGCGGGGGTGGGGGGTGGAGGGGAGTGAGGGTGGGTGGAAGGGAGGGAGAGAGAGGAGGAGGTGGTGATGGGGAAAAAGGGGAACAGTGGGGTGTGGGGGTGGGGGGGAGGTGAGGGTGGGTGGAAGGGAGGGAGAGAGAGGAGGAGGTGGTGATGGGGAAAAAGGGGAACAGGGCGGGGGTGGGGGGGGGGAGGTGAGGGTGGGTGGAAGGGAGGGAGAGAGAGGAGGAGGTGGTGATGGGGAAAAAGGGGAACAGTGGGGGGTGGGGGGGGAGGTGAGGGTGGGTGGAAGGGAGGGAGAGAGAGGAGGAGGTGGTGATGGGGAAAAAGGGGAACAGTGGGGGGTGGGGGGGGGAGGTGAGGGTGGGTGGAAGGGAGGAAGAGAGAGGAGGAGGTGGTGATGGGGAAAAAGGGGAACAGTGGGGGGTGGGGGGGGGGGGAGGTGAGGGTGGGTGGAAGGGAGGGAGAGAGAGGAGGAGGTGGTGATGGGGAAAAAGGGGAACAGGGCGGGGGTGGGGGGTGGGGGGGGGGAGGTGAGGGTGGGTGGAAGGGAGGGAGAGAGAGGAGGAGGTGGTGATGGGGAAAAAGGGGAACAGGGCGGGGGTGGGGGGGGGAGGTGAGGGTGGGTGGAAGGGAGGGAGAGAGAGGAGGAGGTGGTGATGGGGAAAAAGGGGAACAGGGCGGGGGTGGGGGGTGGGGTGGGTGGAAGGGAGGGAGAGAGAGGAGGAGGTGGTGATGGGGAAAAAGGGGAACAGGGCGGGGGTGGGGGGGGGAGGTGAGGGTGGGTGGAAGGGAGGGAGAGAGAGGAGGAGGTGGTGATGGGGAAAAAGGGGAACAGGGCGGGGGTGGGGGGTGGGGGGGGGGTGAAGTAAAAAAACCACACACAGGTGTGCAGCCGATTCTGGATTTTTTTAAATTTTTATCTTCTCTCTCTCTCTCTCTCTCTCTCTCTCTTTCTCTCGCGATTACCATGGACAGACTGGAAGGTTTAAGCATTGCCTAGCATCTTAATCCTTGAATACATTTTTTTTTTTTAAAGAGTTTTTAATTCTAAGTTCTCTCTCTCTCTCTCTCTCTCGATGTAGATAAGCGATGACATATTGGAAGAAATAGGCAATGCCTAAAAATTAACCCTTGAATACGAGTTCTCTCTCTCTCTCTCTCTACTTAGCATGGCCAGATTGGAAGAATGGGCCATGCCAAATATCTTAATCCTTGAATACAAAAGCAATTTGAGTTCTCTATCTCTCTCTCTCTCTCGATGTAGATAAGCAAGGTCAGATTGGAAGAATAGGCCATGCCCTAAATCTCATTCCTTAAATAATAATAATAATTATAAAAAATTTTTTAAAAACATTTGGAGCTCTCTCTCCCTCTCTCTCTCTTTCCCTTTTCCCTGTAGATTGGCAAGGACAGACTGGAAGAACAGGCAATGCCCAAAATCTTAATCAGAGAATAAAAAAAAAAGTTTTGTGTTCTGAGGTCTCTCTCTCTCTCTCTCTCCCTCTCTCCCTGTAGATTAGCAAGGACAGACTGGAAGAATAGGCAATGCCTAAAAATATCAATCCTTGAATAATGAAAAAAAAGAAAGTAAAACCGTTTGGACTTGTGAGCTCTCTCTCTCTCCCTCTTGTGCACATCATTAGTCAAATTAAATAATGCTGTTTCATGTATTGTAACTCAGCCAAAAACCAGGTTGCATATATATACAAGTGTGTGACACATATGTATATAATCATATACATGTGTGTTGATGGGTGTGCATGTGTGCCCGAGCGTAAAATTGTGCGCAGGTGCATGATATGTAATGAAAGTGAGTGTGGTGGGGAATGCAGGAAGAGAGAGAGAGAGCGAGAGACAGACAGATAGACAGACACAGAGAGAGAGGGGTGTGGGGGGGGAGACAGACAGAGACAGAGACAGACAGAGAAAAGAACAAAAAAAAGAAAGACACAACACTCACTCACAGAGTACTGCAGTTAAACCAATGCCCCAAGTAGCACTCTCAACAGTATTATCGTACACACACACGCGCACGTACCCACACATATTCATGCATGCATGCATACATACATAGAACAATCGGGTTTTCTGTGGACACAGTACACAGAGAGTATTTCAGCAAAACACCGCCAAGTAGCACTCTCAGTATATCACATACATACATACGTACACACACACATACACACATATATACATCATACATACATGCAGACAGACAGACAGAGAGAGGGGGTGGAGTAGAAACATTTATGAACGAAAGTTAAACGTGAACCTCGCGACTGAGAGACAGAGAGTGAGAGAGATGGAGAGAGATAGAGAAAGAGACAGAGAGGGGGGCACAAAGACAAACAGACAGAAAGACAGAGAGACCAATACTGCACACATGGACAGAATGCTCAGGATCATGGAACCCAACCTTCCCAAAAATTCTTGACACAATGTTTTGGGGTTTTTTTTTGTGACAAGTCTTTCATTAAGTGTTGTTGTTTTCCCTTCACATTCATGTATTACTCCCCAAATTCTTGGCACAATGGGATTTTTTTGTCACAAGTCTTTCATAATTTGTTTTTCTTGGCAATCATGTATTACTCCCCAAATTCTTGACACAATGTCTTTGTTGTCACAAGTCTTTCATAAAGTTTCTTTTTCCTTCGCAATCATGTATTACTCCCCAAACTCTTGACACAACGTCTTTGTTGTCACAAGTCTTTCATAATTTGCTTTTCTTGGCAATCATGTATTACTCCCAAATTCTTGACACAACGTCTTTGTTGTCACAAAGGCAGATCTTACTGGCCTGGACGTCAATCACTACTCTATGTATGGACTTCATCCTCTCGGGGATTGTATTCTCCGACAATACCCAAGAAAATACCTATGTATATATATGTGTGTGTGTGTGTGTGTGTGTGTTTTTCTTGAGCACCTCGCAACCAATCATCCGTGTTCTTCCCTCACAAATCTCCAACTAAAAATAAATATATGTATGTGTTTTTGCAAGAATCCCTAGGTCAGGTCTGCTGACTAACTGTGCTGGTTAAAGGATCTCACAGCCTGTGATGGCTTACTGGACAGTGAAATTATATCCACTGTATTCAGGGCCTGGTTGGAAAAAGGATATAAAACTAACAACCATGTCCCGTAAAAAAAATTCTTTTTAAGAAAAAGAAAAAAGAAACAAAAGAAAAGAAAGAAAAAAAAAGAGCTCTGTCAAGGAGACAGTTGCTGCTGCAGTAGGTTACGTAATTTACGTCAATTACGTCATAAGTAAGCACGCAGTTCTTTTCCAGACATCGTTCAAGTCACGTTAGTTGGGACTGCAGCGGCAAGGCAAAGTGCGGTCAAAATAGGCAGACTGACTCTCAAGGCAGAGTAATCATATTATAAAAAAAAAAAAAGACAAAAAAAGGATAACTCTCTTTGTGTAAAACGTCTCCTCCAAAATACACATCTAACAAATACATACACACCCACTTCAGAAAGAGTCAGGAAAGAAAGTTTGTTCTCTTAAAAAAAAAAAGAAGAAAAAAAAAAGGTATATGTGCAACAATCACAGCGTAAAGTAAAAATCAGAAAACAAATAAATAAATCATCAAACCGTGCGCAAGAGCGACAAGAGAAAGTTAACAGTTGAACTGTTCATTATAGTGTTAACAGTTAACACACACACACAAATAAAGAGAGGGAGTAAGAGAATAAATAGACAAATCAAACAGTGCAACTAATGAAATAAAACAAATAAATGAATACCATAAATAGTAATGATCATAATTATGCACTTTTCACACACACACACGCACAGACACACACCAAAAAAGCAAACTTACCAACCCACGATCATTCCACTATTTCAACAACAAAAACAAAACTAAAGCCAGAGCAAAAAACAACAACAAAAAACAAACAAACAAGCAAAAAACAAACTGGCCTCTGACCTCCATGAACCGAGATCCATCAAAAATGGGAAGGGAAAGCATCGTGTTCTCTTTGGAGTATTACTACAGGCTTGTGTGAGTCTCCTCCCTTCGACTGTACAGCTCCTTGTAAAATTGCGCGCCTGCACCACACCAGCCAATGGGGTAACGTCCTATTTCAGTATCCTAACAGACGGGCGCAACAGCCGAGTGGCCAAAGCGTTAGACTATCAATCTGACCCTAGGTTCCAATCCCGGTCAAGGAGCCGGGGGGGCGAGATTTTTTTTCCCCATCTCCCAGGTCAACATATGTGCAGATCTGCCAGTGCCTGAACCCCCTTTGTGTGTATACTACGCACGCAGAAGATCAAATACGCAAGTTAAAGATCCCGTAATCCATGTCAGTGTTCGGTGGGTTATGGAAACGAGAACATATCCGCCAAAGCATGCACCCCGCCCCTCCTGAAAACGGAGTATGACTGCCTGTGCGGCGGGGATAAAAACGGTCCAACACGGAAAGCCCCCTCATGTACACAAGTCAACGTGGAAGTCGCAGCCCATGAACGAAGAGGAACTATCACAAATTCTTGAACCTAATAATTAAAGTAGATTTTTTTTCCTGTGTTTTGCGATGCAGGCGCGTGAGAAATGACGTGTTGCGCATAACTGACCCTTCTGATGAAGAACTGAGCACAACATGACGCGAACTGACCCAGATCATGAACATGAACCAACGCTTGTCTCATGCCCCCGTGTGGTTTTTGTTAATGTTCGCACGGTTTGCGGGGCCAAAAACTTAGAGCGGCTCATTGGCACAAACTGAATGGACGCTTCATTGCAGATGATTTTTTTTCTGATGCAGCAAAACGGCTGCACGTTACTTTTAGCGGTTGAAAATCCGCATCAAATCTGAGTAAAATAACCATCAAAACGGAGTCGAAAAACACTGAAAATGACTTTCAACATCATGATTATGTTGTTTCAATGTATGTATAAAAACTGCCTTTGAAACAGGTCCCTGAATTTAGGATACTGAAATAGGACTGAACCAACCTGGTAATGGAATGTGAACAGTCAGTCTCAACACGGCACTCTCACTCAGTTACACTGGCAAAATTATTATTTAAAAAAAAAAGATAAAAAATCTCACCACCCATACAAAACCTGGGGGGAAAAATTGCGCCTTTGTAATATATGTATTACACACAGAAGCAAATTTTGTCTTTTTGTTGTGCACATCGTGGAAATTTTGCCCCCTTTAATAATATTACGCCGTGGCAAAATGTTGCACCGCCTTTATTAATATCACTCACTCACACACACACACACGCACACACGCACACACACATGCACACACAGAGATTAGCGAAAAGTCTGCACATTTGTTGTACGTCCAACACACACACAAACATACACACACTGACAAAATCTTGTCAACTTCATAACACACATTGTGGTGATTTTTTGCACATTCCAAAGGTCCAAGTTTTACCCTTTCAATTATACACACAGCAGGCGGGTGAGAGTGATACCCTTTGGGTTATGCACACAGCAGACAGGTGGTGGTGATACCCTTTGGGTTTTACACACAGCAGACAGGTGATGGTGATACTATATACAGGTGAACACAGCACACCAGGGCATCTACCCCTTCACATAGCAGAAGCGAGATTCTTCTCCATGGCAATAAATAAATAATCTAATAAATAAAGTGAAGATCGATGGAGCAATTGCTGCTTGCCTCTCCAGGCATCGAAGATGAACGTTTTTTCATCCAAAGCATCACTTTTGTCATGTCTTGAATGTCTGGTCGAAGATCGGTGGAGCAATTCTCACTTCCTCGTTCAGGCATCGAAGATGAACGCTTGTTCTTCCAAAGCGTCACTTTGTCATGTCTTGACTGTTGAGTCGAAGATGGGAGGAGCAAATTGATGCTTCATTATCCAGACATCAAAGATGAACGCTTGTTCTTCCAAAGCATCACTTTTGTCATGTCTTTAATGTCAAGTCTAAGATCGGTGGAGCAATTGTTGCTTGCTTGTCCAAGAATCGAAAATGAACGCTTGTTCTTCCAAAGTGTACTTTTTGTCAAGTTTTGACGGCCAAGTCTTGAGAATACATTGCAGTAGAGTGAGATTACTTTCTGCCATAATACCCTCTTGCAACGAAAGCATCTTTTTATTCTTTTTCGTTTTTGTCTTCATGTTTAGCCAGTTCTTCCAAAGCAAAACCTGCGTCATGTCTTGAAGAAATGTCAAGTCTTCAGATTGTGTTGTAGTAGAGCGAGATGGTGTTTCTATTCTCACTGGTCACTTTTGACAATATGAACGTGTCTTTGGTGAGATGTTATCTTTTTTCTCATTGGTCACTGCATGTGCCTGCAGTGGAATTACCATCTTTTCTCTCATTGGTCACAGAATGTGCCTTCAGTAGGATGTTATCGGTTTTCTAATTGGTCACTGCATGTGCCTACATTGGGATATTATCTCTTTTCTCATTGATCAGTGCCTTCAGCAGGATGGTACCTTTTTCTCATTGGTCGTTGAATGTGCTTCAGTGAGTCACTTCGACAATGAACGTGTCTTTGCATTTCTTGTTGGCCATTTTAACAATGAATCATACTGATGACCATCTCTTTGTTGGTGCATCTCTTTGTTGGTGCCGGAGATGGGGTGGAGTGGGTGGGGGGGGGGAGGGGGGGGGCATGTTGATATCTCATGGTTGAAACTCTATAGTTGAGCGAAATGTCATGTCTGTGCCAGTGCTGTTGTCATGTCGGCAAAACTGGATTAAATGTCATGATTTATGTCTGCGGTAATTCCATCCTGGGAGCAGAGGTTAGATCCTTTGAACCTGCAGTTAGATTCGTCTGTCACAGTCCCAGCATCAGCAGTCCATATGGACCATCGCTGTCAGGTCGTCAGGAGGCCACACACAAGATGAGACCCTGCAATGCCGCTGAGTCACTTCGTTGGTGATCTATTCAACTTATTACTCTCCAGTTTATCACAGACTACCAAAGCATGCTGTGCTCCATTATTTTGTTTCCAGTGATTTTCCACATCGAACGTTTGGACCAGTTTTCACTCACTTGGCTTTTCCCTGCTCATGTACTCTCTCTCCCCTCCATATTCTTCAGATACATAATTCATTTCAAGGCTGGGGGATGTGTGGGTGGATGGCGTGTGTGGGTGTGGGAGTGGGTGTGGGTGTGGGTGGGTGTGGGAGTGGGTGTGGGTGTCAATACATGTACAAGTGGTGATTTGTTGCTGTTACTCATTCCAGCGAGTGGTTATCTGCAAACACAGTCATGTTGTGTGAATTGTACACATGCGTCGTGTGCGTGTGCGACAGTTCACATATATAGATACATACATGTACAAGAGGCAAAACAAGACAAAACCAAACAAAAAATTATAGTGCTGAGGCATTTCTGAAATAAATAACAAAAGTCACACACACACACAAAAAACAAAACAAAACAAAAACAAAAACAACAAACAAATTTCAAGCAAAAAAACCTGTGTCTGACAAACAGAAAATTGGCACTGCGAGCAGTGAAGTAAACAACCAATCACCAAACAAGCCAGACACGTACTGACCGCCCAGACAGCCAACAGGCTCACTCAAACCACGATTCTGTAGCGTCCTCTCACGGGGCAGGTGGGGTGGAGGGGGGCAGGGGGGGGGGAGGAAGGGCGGGCGGGAGGGGGGATAATGGATTCACTGAGGCATGCGAGGTTCCGATACAGATTCAGCAGCAGTTAGCTACATGTAAGGATGGCGCCGTCCAAACACACTGAGGTCAGGTGAAGACACTGGAGCACACAGCAGTGCCAATGGACAGGGTTGGGCATGGTGGTATTGCTGTGAAGATTGCTGTGGTGATATCGAAGGTCACTGTACTGTGGTGATACTGAAGATCACTGTACTGTGGTGATACTGAAGATCACTGTACTGTGGTGATATCGCTGTGAAGATTGCTGTGGTGATATCGAAGGTCACTGTACTGTGGTGATACTGAAGATTGCTGTACTGTGGTGATATCGAAGATCAGTGTACCGTGTTGATATCGCTGTGAAGATTGCTGTGGTAATATCGAAGGTCACTGTACTGTGGTGATACTGAAGATTGCTGTACTGTGGTGATATCGAAGATCAGTGTACCGTGGTGATATCACTGTGAAGACTGCTGTGGTGATATCAAAGATCACTGTACCGTTGTCATTTTGAAGATCAGTGTACTGTGGTGATATCACTGTGAAGATTACTAAAGATCACTGCAGTGTGGTGATACTGAAGATTACTGTGGCAATATCACCATCACAGGTGAAGATTACTGTGGCAATATCGACGATTACTGTGGCAATATTGAAGATTACTGTGACAATATCGAAGATTACTGTATGTGGTAATCGTGGTGATATTGAAGATTACTGTGGTGATATCATCTTCACCAGCTGAAGATTACTGTTGTGATATCATCTTCACCAGCTGAAGATTACTGTTGTGATATCATCTTCACCAGCTGAAGATTACTCTGGTGATATCATCTTCACCAGCTGAAAATTACTGTGGTGATATCATCTTCACCAGCTGAAGATTACTGTTGTGATATTGAAGAACACTGCAATGAAATTGACGATTACTGCAGCAATACTTAAGATTACGGTGGTCATATGGACAATCTCACTGTCACAAAGTGAAGATTACTGTGGTGGTATTAAAGATGATGGTGGTGATTTTGAAGTTTGCTGTGGTGATATCAAAGATTACTGTGGTGATATCAAAGATTACTGTTGTGATATCATCATCACATGTGAAGATTACTGTGGTGATATTAAAGATTACTGTTGTGATATCATCATCACATGTGAAGATTACTGTGGTGGTATTAAAGATGATGGTGGTGATTTTGAAGTTTGTTGTGGTGATATCAAAGATCACTGTTGTGATATCACCGTCACATGTGAAGATTACTGTGGTGATATCAAAGATCACTGTTGTGATATCACCATCACATGTGAAGATTACTGTGGTGATATCACCGTCACATGTGAAGATTACTGTGGTGATACTGAAGATCACTGTTGTGATATCACCATCACATGTGAAGATTACTGTGGTGATATCAAAGATCACTGTTGTGATATCACCATCACATGTGAAGATTACTGTGGTGATACTGAAGATTACTGTTGTGATATCACCGTCACATGTGAAGATTACTGCCGTCATAATATCACTATCAATGCCTGAAGATCACTGTTGTAATATCAAAGATTGTTGCCGTGGTACTACTTTCACCAGGTGCAGATTACTGTTGTGATACCGTGGTGATTTCACTGTCACTAGGCAAAGATCATGGCGGCGATGCCAAAGTTTACTGCAGAAGTGTTGACGACTTGATGTGGTGATATCACTGTCAACTGGTGCAAACTACTGTGGTGATATCAGCCCTCTCTTAAGAAAAGAAAAACAAAACAAAACAACTCCTGTGTGGAGAAGAAGACTCAAGACTTCATCACACAATACGATCTCGTCGTGCGCACGCACACACACACACACACACACACACGCGCGCGCACACACACACACACACACACACACGCACAGGGTGCCACCAACATCTATGATGACAAGAGTCAAGTCACGGCAGTTTCAGTGTTGTGGTGTGTGGGGAATCCCCGCTGTGGTGTGTGGGGAATCCCCGCTGTGATGGTCAGTGTGCTCAAGAGGTGGGGCCCAAAGCTCGGCTTTTATCACACTGACACAAACTTACAGCTGACCCAACAGCCAAGCGAGAGCTGTATGATCAATGGTTTCACCACTGCAATCGGAATTCATTTACAGCTTACGTCTGTTGTGAAGGACTCTTGACTCTCAAAAACCATGAGGCATCACTGCATTGGCTCTTAGTGCTGCAGCCTTGGGTGGCCAGTTGTCCTTTTGGGAACCATCCACAACGCCGACTGTCCTAAAAGCCCTCTTGACCGAGAGAGTAAGGATCAACTTGGGGCATGACACTCTCCACAATAATCACATTCTGGCCCATTCTCCGGACAGCAGGCTGCCGACCATCTTGGCTGAGAGAATGGGGAAGACTGTCCACAATAATCACATTGTGGCCCAGAGTCTGGTCAGGACAGCAGCTTCCTCCTGGTCACACTGCCCACAGTCTGGTCAGGACAGCAGCTTCCTCCTGGTCACACTGCCCACAGTCTGGTCAGGACAGCAGCTCCCTCCTGGTCACACTGCCCACAGTCTGGTCAGGACAGCAGCTTCCTCCTGGTCACACTGCCCACAGTCTGGTCAGGACAGCAGCTTCCTCCTGGTCACACTGCCCACAGTCTGGTCAGGACAGCAGCTTCCTCCTGGTCACACTCACAGTCGGACACACAACCGGCTGTCACACACGGCGGGTGTGAGTGGAAGACAGGGGTTGGGGGAGCGGAAGAAGGATGAGGTCAAGGGGTGGTGGGGGGTGTCGGGGGCTGGGGGGGAGGGGTGTGGAGGGGGTGGGGGTTATGTGAGCGAGGTGGTAAGGTGGTGGAAGAGGTCGGACAGGGCCTGCAGCAGGCTGGAAAAATAGACCCACAGCAGGGACAGCACCAGCGTCGCCACTGACGTCCACAGGATCCGCTTCCTGCAGAAACAACAGAGAATATATAGAACAGAATACAGAATAGAATAGACATCCCCCCTCCCCCAAAATTCCCTCCCCATCCCCAAACTCTCCATTTTTCTCTGTCATCTGGTGTTGACGAAAGGCACGACAGGGTTATCCAGTAAATGCATTCATTTCCTTCAACCCTCTTCTCCACATGCACCCCCCCCCCCCCGGCCCCCCCTTCCATCCCTCCCCAACTCTCTACTTCTCTCTGGCCTGAAGGGATTTCATGCGAGGAATGCAAGGGCACATTTTGATGTAGGCGGTGACCGGCATAGAAATTCTGATGCAGGCGGTGACCGGCATAGAAATTCTGATGCAGGCGGTGACCGGCATAGAAATTCTGATGAAGGCGGTGACCGGCACAGAAATTCTGGACATAAATTTGCTATGCCCTGTATGTAAGAATGAAAATGATGATGAAAAAAAATGTTCTGCTTTGCTGTCCAGCTTTTCATGATTTACAAAATAAACATATTCCCAAAATATTGTGAAAATCCTTCTATGTTTACAGCTGCTATGCTTATGGCAAACGAAAATGAATCACTTGTAAGAAATCTGTGTATGCACTTATACCTGTAAGAAATCTGTGTATGCACTTATACCTGTAAGAAATCTGTGTATGCACTTATACAAAGGCTCTAACTCCTCACTGTCATGCTCAGCTGAATGCAGAACAGACCATGGCCTATAACAAAATGACATTTTTTCCCTAAAATTACTATCTAAAATACCCCTGTCCTGTCCTGTGCAAACTACTACCTGCCTATGTGGAGAAACCGAAAGTAGCTACAGCCAATAACCTCCCGGAAGTAGGTTACCTCCCCTCTGCATCCCTGACTAGCTTCCTCTTTTGACGGGAGCCACCTGGACTCTGATCCTGAATAAACTTCCACTTCTCTCACCTGGAGTTGACAAAAGGTGTGACGAGGTTGCCGGCAGTGGAGAGAAAGACAAGGATGACGGCCAATACGGCCAGTACCACGTTGATCAGCTTGGTCAGTAGGGTTCGAAACTTCACGTTCTCCACCATCTCCATGGATACCAGCTGCTGCTGCTGCTGCTGCTGCTCTATCCTTGATATCTGTAGGCACCGGGGGGAGAAAGGTTGACAGGTGACACTGGGATGTTTGAGCTGTTTGTTCACATTTGGAATGTGTGACAATCATTTTCGGGTGGGTGGGAGGGGGTAGGGAGGAGAAGGGAGGACGTTTTAATCAAGAAAAAATTTCCAGAGAAAATTACTTTGTTAAATCTTACCATGGACACAAACACATGCATCATTCACACACACACACACATATATACATACATATAGACAGACTGATAGACTGACAGACAGACATAAAAAGGGGCATTAAAATTACGCACGAACACACGCTCACACACACACACACACACCCTGCTCTGACAATTGTCAATGAGGTCACTGAGATCGGTGGTGCGATCAGGGGCAAGGGTTAGTCATTCTTCTTTTGGTGGGAAACTGGCTGCAGCTGTGGAGCTTTGTTACCATGTGAAAAATGGTCTTAACAACTTCACCCCTCGATGTTGACAAAAGTCCCCATGGGAAAAAAATCACAAAAAAATACAAAACATAAAGTAACTGAATGAAACTCACTGTACTTGACCCACTGACCCCTCTCCTCACGTCATGTGAATGCCCACCCCCCTCCCTCTTCACTGCTCTCAGAAGCTCAGTCACTATCAGTACCTTTTTGCTGGTTGATTTCTTCACTACAGATACTTTATTCAACGTCTTCATCATCCTCGTCGATGTCGAAACCTTCAGTTTGAAGCATTTTAATCACTTCAGTAGTGGTAAAAGCCGCTGTCGTTATCTAGTTTGCTCCAAAAATTTCCACTTGTATCGCCTGCGATGCCATTTTCGATATGTATGCAGATTAGCTTGTCGTGTGGGGTCCTGAACTCGCTGGCTCGCTGTGGAGTGTGTTGTTACGAAATCTCAAGAAGAAACTTTCCATTCAACCCTTGAAACGTTCGCAATGCCTGGTGTAGCTGTGATTATTATGCTACCCCATGAGGAAATCATGGAAAAAATTGTAATTGTCGAAACTGCTATAGCGTTCCATTGTCCGGAACGCTACCTTACGTCAGGAAAGCTATAGCATTCCATCGTCCGGAGTGAGTTAACCTACGTCTTACACACCCTCGTCTGACAGTTGTCGATGAGGTCGCTGAGGTCCGTGGTGCGTTCGTCCAGGCGGTACTCAATCTTCTCCTCCATGGATGAGATGTCCTGCTTCAGGTTCAACATCTCGTTCTGGTGCAGCTCCGTCAGGTCGTTCAGCTGGTCCTCCAGCCGCTCCACATGGAACTTCTCCTCCTCCAGCAGCCCTCGCAGAAAGCTCATCTCACTCCGCGTGATGGCCTGGGGGTTAAGGGTGGGGTGAAAAGACATTGCTTTCATCATCAGCATCATCATCATCAACATCATCATCATGAACAGGCAGAGTAGTAGTAGTAGTAGTAGCAGTAGTAGTAGTAGCAGCAGTACTGGTAGTAGTAGTAGTAGTAGTAGTATCATTTTCATGATAGTAGTAGTAGTTGTTGTAGCAGCAGCAGCAGCAGTAGTGGTAGCAGCAGCAGTAGCAGTAGTAGTAGTAGTAATATCATTTACATCATAGCAGTAGTAGTAGTAGTTGTTGTAGCAGCAGCAGTAGCAGTAGTAGTGGTAGTAGTAGTAGAAGTAGCAGCAGCAAAGAAAAGAAGAAATGAAAGCAGGATGAATGGGGCGTGAGGGGTGGGGGAGGGGGCCTGGGGGGTTACAGACATTGTTATCATCAACATCATCCTCTTCATCATTATTTTATACTTGACAAACTCCCCCACCTGTTATACTTTACAAACTCCCCCACCTGTTACAGTTTACAAACTCCCCCACCTGTTACAGTTTACAAACTCCCCCACCTGTTACAGTTTACAAACTCCCCCACCTGTTATACTTTACAAACTCCCCCACCTGTTACAGTTTACAAACTCCCCCACCTGTTACAGTTTACAAACTCCCCCACCTGTTATAGTTTACAAACTCCCCTGCCTGCTATACTTGACAAACTCCCCCACCTGGTATACTTGACAAACTCCCCCACCTGGTACAGTTTACAAACTCCCCCATCAGTCGGGAGAGGAAGTCTTCCACACACTGACTGCTCATCATCATTAGTAGTAGTAGCAGCAGCAGCAGTATCATATTATCATTATCACAATTAGTAGAAGTAGCAGCAGCAGCAGTATCATATTATCATTATCACAATTAGTAGAAGTAGCAGCAGCAGCAGTATCATATTATCATTATCACAATTAGTAGTAGTAGCAGCAGCAGCAGTATCATATTATCATTATCACAATTAGTAGTAGTAGCAGCAGCAGCAGTATCATATTATCATTATCACAATTAGTAGTAGTAGCAGCAGCAGCAGTATCATATTATCATTATCACAATTAGTAGTAGTAGCAGCAGCAGCAGTATCATATTATCATTATCACAATTAGTAGTAGTAGCGGTAGTAGTATTGTCGCTGTTGTTCTTCTTGCTGGTCTTGTTGTTATCAACGTCATCATCAACACTAACTTGTAGTTCTCAAACTCCTCCACCAGACACAGCAGTGAGTCCTCCACTCTCTGGCTCATCATCATCATCACCATCATCATCACCATCATCATCACCATCATCATCACCATCATCATCATCACCATCATCATCATCACCACCATCATCACCATCATCATCACCATCATCATCATCACATCATCATCATCATCATCACCATCATCATCATCACCATCATCATCATCACCATCATCACCATCATCACCATCATCACCATCATCATCACTATCATCATCACCATCATCATCACCACCATCATCATCATCACCATCATCATCATCACCACCATCATCACCATCATCATCACTATCATCATCACCATCATCATCATCATCATCATCATCACCATCATCATCACCATCATCACCATCATCACCATCATCACCACCATCATCATCACCACCATCATCACCATCATCATCACCATCATCATCACCATCATCATCATCACTATCATCATCATCACCATCATCATCACCATCATCATCACCATCATCATCACTATCATCATCACTATCATCATCATCACCATCACCACCATCATCATCACCATCACTATCATCACCATCACCATCACCACCATCATCACCATCATCATCATCACCACCACCATCATCACTATCATCATCACCATCATCATCACCATCACCACCATCATCATCATCACCATCATCACACTACAGTAGCAGTAGCAGTTCACCTTGTAGTTCTCAAACTCCTCCAGAAGACGCAGCAGTGAGTCCTCCACTCTCTGGTTGATCATCAACATCATCACCATCACCATCACCATCATCATCATCATCATCATCACTATCATTACACTACAGTAGCAGTAGCAGTTCACCTTGTAGTTCTCAAACTCCTCCAGAAGACGCAGCAGTGAGTCCTCCACTCTCTGGTTGATCATCAACATCATCACCATCACCATCATCACCATCATCATCATCATCATCATCAACATCATCACCATCATCATCGTCATCATCATCACTATCATTACACTACAGTAGCAGTTCACCTTGTAGTTCTCAAACTCCTCCAGAAGACGCAGCAGTGAGTCCTCCACTCTCTGGTTGCTTTCCTTGACCTGCGACATGTCCTCGCACAACGGCTCCAGCACCATCTGTGTCGTCACGGGCAACGCCTGTGAGGCATCCTGGGACGTGGAGTGAGGACTACTCTGCAGGGCGCCGTACCCTGACCCCGAAGTGATGCTGGAGTTGTCGTCGTCTGAAAGCTTGAAGCTGTGTGGAGGGGCAGGGGGGGTAGGGCAGAGGGTGTGCAGAAAGGCAGGGCCCATCATTAGTTTACTCTTCTTATTTCTTCAAAGAGTGCCAAGTGATATTTGATATTTGTATAGATATTTGTCTTCATCAGGTCTCTGCCCTCAGCTCTTTCAAGTCTGGTCTTAAAACCAACCTCTTCACAAAATAGCCTCCCTTCCCTGCCTCTTCCTTATCTTCAGTGTCTTCAGTTTTAGAGTTAACGCATGCATGTGAATGACTGGTGCGAAAGCCCTTTGATTTGTTTCTGCACAAGATTCAGCGCTATATAAATATAATAATAAAAAAGATATCTGTGTTATGAGCAATGGGAAACATGGTCTGGGATTCTCCCTCTCTCTCTCTCTCTTTCACAGTCACACAAATGAAACATGTTGATGATGTTGATGATGATAATGATAAAGACAGTAAAATAATAATAATAATAGCAACAACAACATAAAAAAACAACAATAATAACAACACAACAACAGCAATGACAATCACAACAATAACAAGAATAATAACAACAATAATGAGAAGAAGAAGAAGAAGAATACCAATAATAATAATAATAATGAAGACAGAATGAAGAAATTGAGGGAGGGGAAGAGACAGAGGCCAGACAGACAGACAGACAGACAGACGGACGGACAGACGACAGGAACGGATGGGGGAGGGGGATGGACAGAGGGAGAGCGGGGGTGGAGTGAGGACTGCTCTGCAGAGCACTGCACCCTAACCCCCGATGTGACGCTGGAGATGTCGTTGTCTGACAGCTTGACGCTGTGGGAGGAGACAGGGGGTTGAGGGGTGCGCTATGGAAATGGACGATGCACTGCTGTTGGTTTGGATATGCATGCACAGACCATGAGTGTGCGCCCGCATACACACACGCACACACACACACACACACGCACACACACACACAAACACACACGTATACACACACACACACACACATACACACACACACACACACACACACAAACACACACACGCGCGCACACACACGCACACACACACACACACAAACACACACACACACCTGGCACACCTAACAGGTAAGGTACTGGCCGTGCTGCCTGCAGGAACCGCCTGAGGAGTTTCTGTGTCTTCTGCGTCCTCCTCCATTTCTGGAAACACAGCAACACACCTGCCCTTTGGTTACAGCACCACTACTGGGACACAGCAACACACCTGCCCTTTGGTTACAGCACCACTACTGGGACACAGCAACACACCTGCCCTTTGGTTACAGCACCACTACTGGGACACAGCAACACACCTGCCCTTTGGTTACAGCACCACTACTGGGACACAGCAACACACCTGCCCTTTGGTTACAGCACCACTACTGGGACACAGCAACACACCTGCCCTTTGGTTACAGCACCACTACTGGGACATAGCAACACACCTGTCCTTTGGTCCTGTTTACAGCACCACTACTGGGACACAGCAACACACCTGCCCTTTGGTTACAGCACCACTACTGGGACATAGCAACACACCTGTCCTTTGGTCCTGTTTACAGCACCACTACTGGGACACAGCAACACACCTGCCCTTTGGTTACAAAACCACTACTGGGACACAGCAACACACCTGCCCTTTGGTCCTGTTTACAGCACCACTACTGGGACACAGCAACACACCTGCCCTTTGGTCCTGTTTACAGCACCACTACTGGGACACAGCAACACACCTGCCCTTTGGTTACAGCACCACTACTGGGACACAGCAACACACCTGCCCTTTGGTTACAGCACCACTACTGGGACACAGCAACACACCTGCCCTTTGGTTACAGCACCACTACTGGGACATAGCAACACACCTGCCCTTTGGTTACAGCACCACTACTGGGACACAGCAACACACCTGCCCTTTGGTTACAGCACCACTACTGGGACACAGCAACACACCTGCCCTTTGGTCCTGTTTACAGCACCACTACTGGGACACAGCAACACACCTGCCCTTTGGTTACAGCACCACTACTGGGACACAGCAACACACCTGCCCTTTGGTTACAGCACCACTACTGGGACACAGCAACACACCTGCCCTTTGGTTACAGCACCACTACTGGGACACAGCAACACACCTGCCCTTTGGTCCTGTTTACAGCACCACTACTGGGACATAGCAACACACCTGCCCTTTGGTTACAGCACCACTACTGGGACATAGCAACACACCTGTCCTTTGGTCCTGTTTACAGCACCACTACTGGGACATAGCAACACACCTGCCCTTTGGTTACAGCACCACTACTGGGACATAGCAACACACCTGTCCTTTGGTCCTGTTACAGCACCACTACTGGGACACAGCAACACACCTGCCCTTTGGTCCTGTTTACAGCACCACTACTGGGACACAGCAACACACCTGCCCTTTGGTTACAGCACCACTACTGGAACACAGCAACACACCTGCCCTTTGGTTACAGCACCACTACTGGAACACAGCAACACACCTGCCCTTTGGTTACAGCACCACTACTGGGACACAGCAACACACCTGCCCTTTGGTTACAGCACCACTACTGGAACACAGCAACACACCTGCCCTTTGGTTACAGCACCACTACTGGGACACAGCAACACAGATGGTCCAATGTCCCTAACAGTACCACAGGTAGTCAAATATCCCTATCAAATCAAATCAAATCAAATCAAATCATAGTGCTTAGAGCCTCACCGACCATCTCAAGGCTATTGCCACATTAGCATCTGCTTCTCCTTCTTCTTCTTCCTCTTCGTTCGTGGGCTGCAACTCCCCGGTACACTCATAGGTACACGAGTGGGCTTTTACCCCACCATGTAGGCAGCCATACTCTGCTCTCAGAGGCAGCATCTACTTCAAGTCAGGGGTAAAAAAAGGACAATAAAAACTAATCATTCCTTCAAGCTTTTCACTCCCGAGTTTAAGACATTTCAAATCTGATTTTTTAAAATGTTCACTACTTTCAAGAAGTCCATTAGCACCCATGGAAGGACATACGAAACAGAAGTCTTCAGAGAATCCGCCATGTAATGTCTGTGTGTCCAGCACATCACTCCTCTTTTGAAACATCTCCACTGGCTCCCTGTCTCACAACGAATAAAGTACAAGATAAGCACTCTATGTTATAGATGTATTCACAAAACTGCCCCTTCCTATCTCTGCGGCTGCCTTCACCTCTACACTCCATCTCGTTCACTACGATCGGCTTCGGATCCACTCTGTTTACGCATACCCAGATTCAAACACTCGACTGTTGGCCGCTGTTCTTTCTCTGTCTCTGGACCTTGCAATTGGAATGAACTTCCTCTTTCACTTCGTCAAGTCTCCACACTCAGCTCTTTCAAGTCTGGCCTTAAAACCCACCTCTTCCCAAAATAGCCTCCCTTGCCTGCCTTTTCCTTGTCTTTAGTTTCTACAGTTTTTGAGTTATACATACGTGTGAATGACTGGTGCGAAAGCGCTTTGATTTGTCTCTGCACAAGATTCAGCGCTATATCAATACCATTATTATTATTATTATTATTATTATTATTGTCATGCAGATCCCAGCAGTCGAGAAGCACGTCAGATGTCCTTATCAGTGACACAGGTAGTCACATGTCCCTATCAGTGACACAGTCAGATGTCCCTATCAGTGACACAGGTAGTCAGATGTCCCTATCAGTGACACAGTCAGATGTCCCTATCAGTGACACAGGTAGTCAGATGTCCCTATCAGTGACACAGGTAGTCAGGTGCCATACTCACTCATCTCCACAATGTTGTCAGCACTGCCAAATCGGTTCTTCAGCAAGTGAGCAAACTCCTTAGGCTTGGACACTATGGTACTGAAACACAACAAAATAAATAACTTAAAATAACTTATGCACTGTGTGTGTGTGTGTGTGTGTGTGTGTGTGTGTGTGTGTGTGTGTGTGTGTGTGTGTGAGTTAAATGTGTGTGTGTGTGTGTGTGAATGTGTGTGTATGTGTGTGTGTGTAAATGTGAGAGTGTGTGTTCTTTTTTTAATTTAACATCCTTTCACTTTGAGTGATATTAGATGTGTCATGTGTGTGTGTGTGTGTGTGTGTGTGTGTGATTTGGGGTTGGAGATGGTGGTTAAAGGGGAATACATAGGAAAGAAAAAAAAAGGAGGGGGGGGGGGGAGAAACTAGAACAATGGAATCAACAATTTGTAAATATCTCTGTAACGGCAATTTTCAACAACATAAGCACCAATAAATTAAAAATAATAATGAGTGTGTGTGTGTGTGTGTGTGTGTGTGTGTGAGGGGGTGGGGGTGCGTCATAACTGATTCATGTGAGGTTGTAAAACATTACCATACAAAACCCCTCATGCTTTTTTTTGTTTTTTTGTATTGACTTTCACGAAACACCAAGCAGAAAATGTCCTGGATGGAAAACAATGTGCAGTGCAACAGATGTCAGACTGCAAACTGTCAAATTAAAACCATCTATAAAACACATAGTCAAGCAATGACTCTGGCACACACGTATGGGACACACACACACACACACACACACACACTTTTCTGTTCAGAAATGTTATATAGACATACATATGTTCCCATTTTCAATTAAAAATCAACCAATATATGGATCAATATTTATCATTATTTTTCGTAAATAAATAATGCAAGGATGTACATCAATGATTTCCTCTTGATGAATGCTACTTGATCAAGCTCAGCTAACAATGAAACAATGCATGGATCAATATATATCATCATCATTTTCAATGATCAAATAATGCAAGGAAGTATATAAATAATCATTTTCTGTTTATAAATATCTGATTCACCACAGACAACTGTACAGGTCATAAACAATAATCGTGTTACAATACCACTGCTGTCTATCTGTGTTCACTCATGAAATAAACATGCTTCATTTTAAACAATAAACAACTGTGGTCTAACTAAAGTGTAGGTGGAAAACACTGCATGTAACATGCTTAAAACAGTGCCTGCCAACATTAAGCAGGCTTGTACATTGCTCACCCTTTTTCACAGTGACAATACAATACAATACAATACAATACAATGCAACACATCTTTATTAATCCAGTTGGAAATTACGTGTGTGTTCAAAGGCTCGTCACTCACACAACACAGTCTCTCAGCCGAAGTCGAGTCTAACATACATATGAACATGGCAAAAATTTAACTTAAAATTGAAAAGGTTGAATAAGAACAGGAAAGTGATAAATACTTAGTAGCTTGATTTATAACACAGCAAAAGAAATCATACCATGACGTTTACAGAAAAACTAAGAGCATTATTTCCGGTGAAAGAAACCATGCATTTTAAAGAAAAACTAATAAGCGCTGTTTCCTTTTAGGAGACACTACCATAAAACCATCATTTCATTATTATAATAAATTCTTCAAAGGCAGTTTGTGCAATAAAAACTATCACATATTTGGATGCCATAAAACAGATGTGCTCTGATTTTATCACATACATTAAGAAACACAGATTTCAGAAGAAGAAAGCCTATTCCAAATTATTAGCGACAAGGTGCAAGTGCTGTTAAATGGGAACACACACACACACCCACACACAATCATTAGCAAGTACAGTCACACAAAGAGTTGAAAAACACACTGTTAATGCTGAAATACAAAATGCAAGTTAACATGGTGATCAACAGCACACATACACTTCAAACCCACTCCTTTCCCACCCACACCCACTCCAGCACAATCTGTTTCAGTTTCAGTTTCTCAAGGAGGCATCACTGCGTTCAGACTCATCCATAAAAGCTACACCACATCTGCTACAGTTTTCACAGGGTGATACTTAATCATCAACTATGTCAAGTTTCATTCACTCTGCAATCTCTGGTAAGTTTTTCACAGGGCGATACTTAATCATCAACTATGTCAAGTTTCACCAACACTGCAATCTAGTGAGTTTTCACAAGGCGATACTTAAACATCAGTTATGTTAAATTCCTCTGACTCTGCAAACTCTGATCAAATTCCACAGGGTGATATTTAGTTATGTCAAATTCCACTAACTCTGCACACTCTGGTACGTTTTGACAGAGGGATACTTAATCATCAGTTATGTCAAATTCCACTAACTCTGCACACTCTGGTACGTTTTGACAGAGGGATACTTAATCATCAGTTATGTCAAATTCCACTAACTCTGCACACTCTGGTACGTTTTGACAGAGCGATACTTAATCATCAGTTATGTCAAATTCCACTAACTCTGCACACTCTGGTACGTTTTGACAGAGCGATACTTAATCATCAGTTATGTCAAATTCCACTAACTCTGCACACTCTGGTACGTTTTGACAGAGCGATACTTAATCATCAGTTATGTCAAATTCCACTAACTCTGCACACTCTGGTACGTTTTGACAGAGCGATACTTAATCATCAGTTATGTCAAGTTTCTTTCACAGGGAAATACTTTATCATCAGTTATGTTGAATTCCTTTAACTGTGCAAAATTTGTTGAGTTTTCACAGGTGATACTTAATCATCAGTTATGTTGAATTCCTTTAACTCACTCAGTACGGCCAGTCCTCTCTTCTTATATACACAGACCCCTCGGATGTCCAGTGGGTGTCTGAATGACCCAGCCTTTAGCTTTCGTCGTCAGAATTGTGGTATTCTTTGTCAACATTCACCTCTTCAGTATAAGAGCCTTCCGCTTGCACTATTTTGATGATGGTAATTGGGGTGAAACGCTGTTAACGTCGTCCCTTTCGCCGTTCGTATGGAGAGAGTTAACTGTGCAAAATTTGTTGAGTTTTCACAGGTGATACTTAATCATCAGTTATGTTGAATTCCTTTAACTGTGCAAAATTTGTTGAGTTTTCACAGGTGATACTTAATCATCAGTTAGGTCAAGTTACTTCAGTTCTGTAACTCTGCTGAGTTTTCACAGGGCAATACTTAATCATCAGTTATGTTAAATTTCTGTAACTCTGCAAACTCTATTGAGTTATCACAGTTTTTATGACAAATTCCACTAACTGATAAAATTTCACGGGGTGCTATTTCGTTATGTCAAAGTCCACTAACTGATAACATTTCATGGGGTGATACTTAGTTACGTCAAAGTCCACTAACTCTGCACACTGTGTTAAGTTTTCACAGGTTTTATTGAAGTAAGACAGAAGTTATGTAAATACACAGCACAACTGATCCTAAAGTAAGACAAGAGAGGCAAGGCCTTCAAGACTCACTTGTGATACCTGCTGTATCCAGTATAGGAATCATGGGGGGGGGGGGGGGGGGATAGAAAACAAATCATTAAATTGGGTCCTGTATCATATATCAAAAACTTGACCAACAATAAAGATCCCAAGAGAGCACAAGATTGACCAACAATAAAGATCAGCACAGGATTGACCAACAATAAAGATCAGCACAGGATTGACCAACAATAAAGATCAGCACAGGATTGACCTACAATAAAGATCAGCACAGGATTGACCAACAATAAAGATCAGCACAGGATTGACCAACAATAAAGATCCCAAGAGAGCACAGGATTGACCAACAATAAAGATCCCAAGAGAGCACAGGATTGACCAACAATAAAGATCCCAAGAGAGCACAGGATTGACCTACAATAAAGATCAGCACAGGATTGACCAACAATAAAGATCAGCACAGGATTGACCAACAATAAAGATCAGCACAGGATTGACCAACAATAAAGATCCCAAGAGAGCACAGGATTGACCAACAATAAAGATCCCAAGAGAGCACAGGATTGACCAACAATAAAGATCCCAAGAGAGCACAGGATTGACCAACAATAAAGATCAGCACAGGATTGACCAACAATAAAGATCCCAAGAGAGCACAGGATTGACCAACAATAAAGATCAGCACAGGATTGACCTACAATAAAGATCCCAAGAGAGCACAGGATTGACCAACAATAAAGATCAGCACAGGATTGACCTACAATAAAGATCCCAAGAGAGCACAGGATTGACCAACAATAAAGATCCCAAGAGAGCACAGGATTGACCAACAATAAAGATCAGCACAGGATTGACCAACAATAAAGATCCCAAGAGAGCACAGGATTGACCAACAATAAAGATCAGCACAGGATTGACCAACAATAAAGATCCCAAGAGAGCACAGGATTGACCAACAATAAAGATCAGCACAGGATTGACCAACAATAAAGATCCCAAGAGAGCACAGGATTGACCAACAATAAAGATCCCAAGAGAGCACAGGATTGACCTACAATAAAGATCCCAAGAGAGCACAGGACTGACCAACAATAAAGATCAGCACAGGATTGACCAACAATAAAGATCCCAAGAGAGCACAGGACTGACCAACAATAAAGATCCCAAGAGAGCACAGGATTGACCTACAATAAAGATCCCAAGAGAGCACAGGATTGACCAACAATAAAGATCAGCACAGGATTGACCAACAATAAAGATCAGCACAGGATTGACCTACAATAAAGATCAGCACAGGATTGACCAACAATAAAGATCCCAAGAGAGCACAGGATTGACCAACAATAAAGATCCCAAGAGAGCACAGGATTGACCTACAATAAAGATCCCAAGAGAGCACAGGACTGACCAACAATAAAGATCAGCACAGGATTGACCAACAATAAAGATCCCAAGAGAGCACAGGACTGACCTACAATAAAGATCCCAAGAGAGCACAGGATTGACCAACAATAAAGATCCCAAGAGAGCACAGGATTGACCTACAATAAAGATCAGCACAGGATTGACCAACAATAAAGATCAGCACAGGATTGACCTACAATAAAGATCCCAAGAGAGCACAGGACTGACCAACAATAAAGATCCCAAGAGAGCACAGGATTGACCAACAATAAAGATCCCAAGAGAGCACAGGATTGACCAACAATAAAGATCCCAAGAGAGCACAGGATTGACCAACAATAAAGATCCCAAGAGAGCACAGGATTGACCAACAATAAAGATCAGCACAGGATTGACCAACAATAAAGATCAGCACAGGATTGACCTACAATAAAGATCCCAAGAGAGCACAGGATTGACCAACAATAAAGATCCCAAGAGAGCACAGGATTGACCAACAATAAAGATCAGCACAGGATTGACCAACAATAAAGATCCCAAGAGAGCACAAGATTGACCAACAATAAAGATCAGCACAGGATTGACCAACAATAAAGATCAGCACAGGATTGACCAACAATAAAGATCAGCACAGGACTGACCAACAATAAAGATCAACACAGGATTGACCAACAATAAAGATCCCAAGAGAGCACAGGATTGACCAACAATAAAGATCAGCACAGGACTGACCAACAATAAAGATCAACACAGGATTGACCAACAATAAAGATCCCAAGAGAGCACAGGATTGACCTACAATAAAGATCAGCACAGGATTGACCAACAATAAAGATCCCAAGAGAGCACAGGATTGACCAACAATAAAGATCCCAAGAGAGCACAGGATTGACCAACAATAAAGATCAGCACAGGATTGACCAACAATAAAGATCCCAAGAGAGCACAGGATTGACCAACAATAAAGATCAGCACAGGATTGACCAACAATAAAGATCCCAAGAGAGCACAGGATTGACCAACAATAAAGATCAGCACAGGACTGACCAACAATAAAGATCAGCACAGGATTGACCAACAATAAAGATCAGCACAGGACTGACCAACAATAAAGATCAGCACAGGATTGACCAACAATAAAGATCAGCACAGGACTGACCAACAATAAAGATCAACACAGGATTGACCAACAATAAAGATCCCAAGAGAGCACAGGACTGACCTACAATAAAGATCAGCACAGGATTGACCAACAATAAAGATCAGCACAGGATTGACCAACAATAAAGATCAGCACAGGATTGACCAACAATAAAGATCAGCACAGGACTGACCAACAATAAAGATCCCAAGAGAGCACAGGACTGACCAACAAAGAGTGGTGTGAACATGTCAGTGGAATGATCAGTCTGAGGACAAGCCAAGAGCTTCCTTTGGTTTTTGAGGAAGTGCCTAGGTTTATTCCAGTGTACCTTTTCTTTACTCTGTGTGCTAGCTGAATCAGCAGCATCAGCAGAATTGAGTCAACGACAAGCTCAGAGCTTCCTTTTTGGGGGAAGTGTCTGGGTTTATTCCGATGTACCTTTTATGTACATGTGTGCTAGCTGAATCGGTAGATTGAGCAGCAATGAGTTGAAGGTTGTTACCACTGTTTATTGCTGAGTGTTACCACTGTTTATTGCTGAGTGTTACCACTGTTTATTGCTGACAAATGATGCTATCTGCAGGAGAAACATGTGTGCTAACTGAATCGGTAGCATGAGCAGCATTAAGGACAAACCCAGAGCGTCCTTCTTTGAGGTGTCTGGGCGTGTTCCAATGTGCCTTTTATGTACCTGTGTGCGGGCTGAATCAGTAGCATAAGCAGTATTGACTTATGTACCTTGTGTACGGAGAGAGTTACCACTCTATATTGCTGACAAACAATGCTAGCTGCAGGCAAAACAGCTTGACCATGCACACACCCCACAGCCCTGTTGTCAGCTTAACACATTTCTGACCATCATTCACTTCAGTTGCTCAAGGAGACGTCACTGTGTTCAGAAAAATCCATCTATGCTACACCATAGCGTCCAGCCAGAGGCCTGACCAGCAGAATAACCTGACCTCCAGCCAGAGGCCTGACCAGCAGCATAACCTAACGTCCAGCCAGATACCTGACCAGCAGCATAACCTGACGTCCAGCCAGAGGCCTGACCAGCAGCATAACCTAACACTCAGTCAGGCCTTCAGTGCAAGCATATATATTTGTGTACCTATCAGCAGGGATTTCTACATGATTTTGCCATACGACAACTCCTTTGTTGCTGTGTGTCTTTTTTCAGTGCGCCAAGCATGTGCTGCACACAGGCCCTCAGTTTATCGTCTCATCCGAACGACCAGATACTCAGTTCAATTTTCCAGTCAAACTTGGGGAGAAAGGGCCAGAGAGGGAATCAAACCCAGACCTCACAGACACTGAATGGGTGGACAAGCTTCTTCACCATTCTGCCACCTTCCATATACTGTTGTCATCACCATTCTGCCACCTTGCCACTTCTGATCATAACCCATAAACTGTCCGTCCTGCAAATTCTGCCCTAGTCAAACCGATGTGCAGACCCGCTAGTGCTTGAACCCCCATGCAGATGATAGAATATGCATGTTAAAGATCCCATAATCTATGTCAGCGAACGGTGTGTCATGGAAACAAGAACATACCCAGCAAGTACCCCCCCACAACCCCCACCCCCTCAAAAAATGAAGTATGACTGCCTATATAACAGGGATAAAAATGCTATTTAAAAAAAAATTTTTTTAACGCAGTCAGAAATGTGTTAACATTTTTTTTTGTTTTTGTTTCTTTTGTTTTCTGTTTGTGCATCATCAGCATTACATTTGAGGAACAGCTGTCTTGTTGGCGTGGGTAAGTTAACACGGCCAGAAATGTGTTAAGTTCGGGTTTTGTTTTTTGGTTTTTTTGTGCATCATCACCATCAGATCAGGGATGGCTATCTTGTGGCCGTGGGTAAGTTAACGTGGACAGAAATATACTTTGTTTTTTCTTCATTATCAGCATTACATCAGGGACAGCTATCTTGTCACCATGGGTAAGTTAACATGGACAGAAATATTCTGATAAGTTTTTTTTTCTTTGTTTCTTTCTCTTTTTTTTCTTTTTTTTATGCATCATCAAAATCAGATGAGGGACGGCTGTTCTTGTTAACAGGGTTAGTAAATGAGGTCAGAAATGTGTTAAGTTTTGGGTGGGGAGGGGGTGAGGGGGGGAGGGTGGGTTCAGTTGGTGAATCATCACCAGCAGCATCACGTCATCAGACCGACCACAGACCAGACACTCTGCATGCCACTCACACTCTGGCTCCCCTGATGTTGCCCACTACACCCCTGAAACACACACACTGTGACGTCATTACGGTACCACTACACCCCTGAAACACACACTGTGATGTCATTACGGTGCCACTACACCCCTGAAACACACACACTGTGACGTCATTACGGTGCCACTACACCCCTGAAACACACTGTGACGTCATTACGGTGCCACTACACCCCTGAAACACACACACTGTGACGTCATTACGGTGCCACTACACCCCTGAAACACACTGTGACGTCATTACGGTACCACTACACCCCTGAAACACACACACTGTGACGTCATTACGGTGCCACTACACCCCTGAAACACACACTGTGACGTCATTACGGTGCCACTACACCCCTGAAACACACTGTGATGTCATTACGGTACCACTACACCCCTGAAACACACTGTGACGTCATTACGGTGCCACTACACCCCTAAAGCACACTGTGACGTCATTACGGTACCCCTACACCCCTGAAACACACACACTGTGACGTCATTACGGTGCCACTACACCCCTGAAACACACACACTGTGACGTCATGACGATGCCACTACACCCCTGAAACACACTGTGACGTCATTACGGTGCCACTACACCCCTGAAACACACTGTGACGTCATTACGGTGCCACTACACCCTGAAACACACACACTGTGACATCATTACGGTGCCACTACACCCCTGAAACACACTGTGACGTCATTACGGTGCCACTACACCCCTGAAACACACATGCCATGACGTCATTACGGTGCCACTACACCCCTGAAACACACACTGTGACGTCATTACGGTGCCACTACACCCCTGAAACACACACACTGTGACGTCATTACGGTGCCACTACACCCCTGAAACACACACACTGTGACGTCATTACGGTGCCACTATACCCCTGAAACACACACACTGTGACGTCATTACGGTGCCACTACACCCCTGAAACAGACACACTGTGACGTCATTACGGTGCCACTACACCCCTGAAACACACACTGTGACGTCATTACGGTGCCACTACACCCCTGAAACACACACACTGTGACGTCATTACGGTGCCACTATACCCCTGAAACACACACTGTGATGTCATTACGGTGCCACTACACCCCTGAAACACACACACTGT